>NC_045788.1:85932506-86232506 GCF_009873245.2 Balaenoptera musculus
GAGGTGGGTGAGAGTACTGAGTCCTGGGGTTCTTGGGAGAAGCCTCTTGAAAGGGAAATAGAGGCATCAGCTGGAACTCCATTCAAGTTCTGACAATTCAGAGGGTGTTACCTAATGTATCTCATATTTCTTAACCATCTTTAGTACTGACTAACATTCCAGATACAAGGAATGCCTCAGGACCACCCTCCAAGGAAGAGATGGTGGACCAACAATGGATCCTTTATAGTTTGCTTCCTTTGGGGGCTTTACCTCTATTCATTACCTGTTTCCACCTATTGTGCTGCCTTAGACGGCACTGAGGTGAGTTCCATCTTCTCTCTGCTGCTCTGTGTCACACATTTGGGGTTCAGTTATGAGGGCTGATAGGTTTTTAGTTGGTTTCTGTTGGCTTTTTACACACTATTCTGCTATAAACTGTGGACAATGATTTCTTAGGGGACAACTCATCTTTCCACCAGAAAGCCAAGTGGATTAATTCAGGTCTCCTCTAGTCATGATGAGGCATGCTCAGCACAGCACAGTGCTGCAGTCAGGATTGTGGTGAGGAAGGCACATTGTTGGGACTTATTCATTTTACTTGTGTCAATCTTAGGAGGAACTCTTCTAACTTTTAAGGGTGTTGAAAGGGAAGTTGAAATAATTTCTCGGATCAGCATGTCTGATTTGAGTTAGTTTGTCTCATCCTGTGTTTTACAGCCACATCACATCATGCCAGTCATCCACACCCCTGTCTAAATGAAGACCCAGTGTCCCCAGAGGAAATTCATATGTCTGTGCTTACTGTTGCCATCATAAGCACATGCTTGAACTGTATCCCCACCCAATAATAATGCATTTCAAAAATGTGGGTTTGGCTCTGATGGGAGAGGTGTGATATTTTGAAAACAATTCTGTTTTTGTAAGAATTCACTCAATGTCACTAGCAAACACTGAAAGACAGTAAGAGAGAGATGTATGGCGACTTCTGGTCTAGCTCGGGTCAAAACCAACTCAGTCCTCTCTCTCTTTCCTCTTTCCCCTCTGCCATCTCGTCTAATCCCTTTCCCCACAACAGCAGCAGCCACAGTGTAGCTATAGAGACTAAGCTGGACAGAGCAATCCTTATTTCTGCCATGAGAGAAAGCTTTGTCTGAGCAAAAGTGCTTCTGCTGTTCTGTGGTGAGGACTTCCAGAAACCAGAACCTTCTCAGGATAATGAGGGACTCCTCTGTAACTCCAAGTCCACATCTGCAACTCCAAGGCTCTTTCCATGGTCCCCCTCCAGTTTTTGCCACCTTTCTTCTGGCAGCTGGAGCTTCAGAAAAAAAGTCAGGGGTAAGTCTTTTGATTTACCCCATCTGAAGTGAACTAGGCAGTAGGAGATCCTGACTATGTAGGTGGCAGGACAGCAGTGTGTGTGGCATTAAGTATAGAATGTCCCCAGAACAATGATTCCCAGGCTTTTTAAAGTGATGTGCTAGGTCCTGCCCCTTCCTCTTGGATATGCCTTTCTGGAGTGAGAAGTGAAGAACCAATGAACAAAATGGGCAGCATGAATTCTCACAAACAGATGTGTGTGTGCCATGCTAGACACAGCAAATAAACAAGCCCAAATTAATAATGATGCTGTCGATGGCATGCAAGTGGGTGAGCATGGGTGGGGGGCTTTCCCACCTCTGCTCTAAGGACTGAATTTCAATCCTTAGATTTCAATCCTCAGACTGCAGATAGCAATCTGATTCCAGAACCTCTATTCTTAAATGACCCTAACTTATAGGGAATTGAGGAAGAATTTTGTTTTGTACTGTTTTTTACCCCTTTTGATTTCTTATTTCTCGTTTTGAATTCCAGGGGAACAAACGAAGCTTTCTGATACAACAGGAAGGGAAAGTAACCTGGTATGTTTGATGTATCTGTTAAAACAAATGCAGATTGTCCACTCTCACCACTATTATTCAACATAGTTCTGGAATTTTTAGCCACAGTAATCAGAGAAGAGAAAGAAATAAAAGGAATCACAATCAGAAAAGAAAAAGTAAAGCTGTCATTGTTTGCAGATGACATGATACTCTACATAGAGAATCCTAAAGATGCCACCAGAAAACTACTAGAGCTAATGAATGAATTTGGTAAAGTAGCAGGATACAAAATTAATGCACCGAAATCTCTTGCATTCCTATACATTAATGATGAAAAATCTGAAAAAGAAATTAAGGAAACACTCCCATTTACCATTGCAACACAAAGAATAAAATACCTAGGAATAAACCTACCTAAAGAGACAAAAGACCTGTATGCAGAAAACTATAGGACACTGATGAAAGAAATTAAAGATGATACAAACAGATGGAGTGATATACCATGTTCTTGGATTGGAAGACTCAACATTGTGAAAATGACTATACTACCCAAAACAATCTACAGATTCAATGCAATCCCTATCAAACTCCTAATGGCATTTTTCACAGAACTAGAACAAAAAATTTCACAATTTGTATGGAAACACAAAAGACCCCGAACAGCCAAAGCAATCTTGAGAAAGAAAAACGGAGCTGGAGGAATCAGGCTCCCTGACTTCAGACTGTACTACAAAGCTACAGTAATCAAGACAGTATGGTACTGGCACAAAAACAGAAATATAGATCAATGGAACAGGATAGAAAGCCAAGAGATAAACTCACACACATATGGTCACCTTATTTTTGATACAGGAGGCAAGAATATACAATGGAGAAAAGACAGCCTTTTCAATAAGTGGTGCTGGGAAAACTGGACAGCTTCATGTAAAAGAATGAAATTAGAACACTCCCTAACACCATACACAAAAATAAACTCAAAATTGATTAAAGACCTAAATGTAAGACAAGACACTATAAACTCCTAGAGGAAAACATAGGCAGAACACTCTATGACATAAATCACAGCAAGATCCTTTTTGACCCACATTCAGAGAAATGGAATTTAAAAAAAAATAAACAAATGGGACCTAATGAAACTTAAAAGCTTTTGCACAGCAAAGGAAACCATAAACAAGACAAAAAGACAACCCTAAGAATGGGAGAAAGTATTTACAAATGAAGCAACTGACAAAGGATTAATCTCCAAAATTTACAAGCAGCTCATGCAACTCAATATCAAAAAAACAAACAACCCAATCCAAAATGGGCAGAAGACCTAAATAGACACTTTTCCTAAGAAGATATGCAGATCGCCAACAAACACATGAAAGAATGCTCAACATCACTAATCATTAGAGAAATTCATATCAAAACTACAATGAGGTATCACCTCACACCAGTCAGAATGGCCATCATTAAATAATCTACAAACAATAAATGCTGGAGAGGGTGTGGAGAAAAGGGAACCCTCTTGCACTGTTGGTGGGAATGTAAATTGATACAGCCACTATGGAGAACAGTATGGAGGTTCCTCAAAAAACTAAAAATAGAACTACTTTACGACCCAGCAATCCCACTACTGAGCATATACCCTGAAAAGACCATGATTCAAAAAGAGTCATGTACCACAATGTTCATTGCAGCTCTATTTACAATAACCAGGACGTGGAAGCAACCTAAGTGTCCATCGACAGATGAATGGATAAAGAAGAGGTGGCACACATATACAATGGAATATTACTCAGCCATAAAAAGAAACGAAATTGAGTTATTTGTAGTGAGGTGGATGGACCTAGAGCTTGTCATACAGAATGAAGTATGTCAGAAAGAGAGAAACAAATACCATATGGTAGCACATATATATGGAATCTGAAAAGAAAAAAAAATAGTTCTGAAGAACCTAGGAGCAGGACAGGAATAAAGACACAGTGGTAGAGAATGGACTCGAGGACACAGGGAGGGGGAAGGGTAAGCTGGGGCGAAGTGAGAGAGTGGCATGGACTTATATACACTACCAAATGTAAAATAGATAGCTAGTGGGAAGCAGCCGCATAGCACAGGGAGATCAGCTCGGTGCTTGTGACCACCTAGAGGGGTGGGATAGGGAGGGTGGGAAGGAGGGAGACGCAAGATGGAGGAGATATTAGGATATATGTATATGTGTAGCTGATTCAATTTGTTATAAAGCAGAAACTAACACACCACTGTAAAGCAATTATGCTCCAATAAAGGTGTTAAAAAAAAAAAAACAACCAGAAAAAGACTCAACAGACATATAAAATAAACTTATGCTTACCAAAGGGGATAGCAGGGTGGGGGTGGGTGGGTGGGGATATAAATTAGGAGTTTGGGATTAACAAGTACACACTACTATACATAAAATAGATCAACAACAAGGACCTACAATATAACACAGGGAACTATGTTAATATCTTGTAATAACTTATAATTGAAAAGAATCTGAAAATTTATATATATATATATATAAAACTGAATCACTTTGCTGTACACCTGAAACTAACAGCACATTGTAAAGTAACTACAACAAGAAAAGAGACCCCAGAGAACTCCCTTACCCCTTCCACCACATAAAAACATATGAAGACGCAACAAGAAGACAGCTGTGTTTGAAACAGGAAGCCAGACACCGAATCTGAAGGTGCCTTGAACTTGGACTCCAGCCTTCAGAACTGTGAGAAATAAATGTTGTTTAAGCCACCCAGACTATAGTATTTTTGTTACAGCATCATGAAAGAACTTAGACACATGTATTACTCAGTATTATGGTCTATTAATTAGTCTTAAAACACAAAAGTAGATTTTAAGAGGGGTTTACGTCAAATAAAGTTATCCATAATTACACTATTGTGTTGTAATATCAACTATCAATCTATTATATGCACCTGTTTGCCGACTTTATGGACAGCCTATATTTTGACACCTCTACCATCTCTTGAATTTTGCAAAACGTATTTTAAGTACTAAACAAATGACTGATAAAAGCATATCTTATCTCAGTGCTTGATCACTATTTATTTTTTCCAATCTATGTGACCAAAACTTATTTTCTGCCTCTCATCTATTCAAGCTCATCAATTTACATTGGAAAACAAGTGGATGGATTTTCGCCAAGATTAAAAGGTGTGTTTAACACCGTGAATTGATTCATCAGTAAGTGAATTTATAAGCCCACATAATTGAAAAGTCTAGAATAGTTCATCTTTGGAGAATCTTGATGAGAAGATTATATTAAAACTATCAGAATCTGGATATTTTAGTCCATCTTTTGGTTCTGCTCACCTCTATTTTGGATCAACCCTCAGTCAGGCTCTGTCTGCAGCAGCTCTAGAACTCCAAGTGCAGCAGGAAAGAAAGTCCTGGTCTCAGGAAGCTCAGAGAGAAACCTCAGAATGGCATCTCAGTGATTGGCTGTCCAGACTTAGACCCTATGCACATTCGTGAATCAAACTGTAACCAGACCAAACTGTGGTGCACAAATGCATTGTCTGAATTAGGATTTGGCCACAAGGGCATCCCCAGAGCCAGGTGTAAGGTCAACTTCACTCTACACATATGGACAGAAGCTTGGAGAAGGGTGACTCCCCAAAACCAAATCAGGATCCTGTGCCCACAGGATGGGAGTCTTGACTTTGGTAGCAAGACCAACAAATGCCCATTATAGATGTTCTGATATACAATATAGTCTCTGTAGTACATACAAAAGTTACTTTGGGGGCTTCACAGAAAGAAGCAGTCATTCTTCAGGAAACATCAAATTGATGTTTGGAAAGATGCCCATAAACTGCTGATCTGGAAAGACCATTCATATTAAAAGGCCATTAACAAATAAAGAAAACCCTGGCTTCCAGTACGAGCCAAAAATAAAAATCATAAAAGCAGATGCTTCAGCTTTCCGGTATTAATCCATCACTGTGCTGCATCTTAAGAGAACTATCTCCTGACTAAGCAACAACAGAATTTATTTAATCTGACAATCGTTAACATTCTGAATAGCAATGCCTGGGGGGTCAGCTAGTGATCAGATAAAATTATGCATCTTGAACTTGTTCACTCTGAACTCTAAGGGTCCACATATGCTGGCTATGTTCCACTCTACCAAGATTCTGACAGGAAAGAAGGGGCCCTCTTTAGTCATTAGTCTGAGGAGGTTGATAGAATATAAATGACTTTCTGAAGCTTTTTCCTTTCATGGTACAAGGGAGTGCTGTCCAAATGTCGGAGGAAACATACTTTCTTTGCCATCAGTTAATAAACTATTTATTGAACACTCCAAATGTTGTTAGCCCTACCAGAGTGAACTTGGTTAAGAGAGTGACACCTGCCTAAATTCATACTCCCTGTTTATCCCATTCATAGCTACTTTGGGCTTTTCATAAAATTCACATATATACATAATATACAGTAAAAAAAAATCAGTATTCTGAAAGTCTGCTATGTTGTATTAGGCATTGTGTTAGATGTTAGGAATCCAAGAAAGACATTTCCCCTTTCTTCATATCCTTTCCAGGATAGGAATTAAGATATTAAGCAAATAACCACACAAACATTAATTACGTTTGTAAGCATTATAAACCAAAAAAAAAAAATCTCTGGTATGCAATGAGAGCTAATTAATATGAGGATCTAACTTAAGTCTGGAGGTTAAGGGAAGTTTGCTAGAGAAAATGAGATCAGGAATATGAGCGGCCATAGGAAAAGGGGGTGCATCGTCTTGAGTCCCATCAGGTGACAGTAATTTAAACAGGGGAAGTTTAATATAAAAATTATCAAGCTAAGATAGGAGATTCACTATGTACATGGAAAGAGAACTCTAAAAGGTACGTGAGGGCTGGGTAGCACACCTAAGGAAGGACAAATTTGCAAGGAAGGTTCAGCTTTCATTGAAAGAGGTGGTTGAAAGAGATGTGGTTGTAGAACACTGGAGGGTGGAGAAGATTGCCAGATGGCCTGGGCGAGAGCTGGTTCACAATCTCTGGGCAGGGAACAGACAGGCATGCTGGTAGGCAGACATGAAGATAGAGTGGGGCACACAGTGGGAGTTGAGGGTACCATTGGAATGGAGAGGATTCCTTTATATGAACCCAGTGCACTCCCATGTGCAGCTCAGGCTAGGGCGGCTCAGGGCCAGCATGTGCACACATGGGGCTGAGGGTACAGAAAACAATGACCTGAGCTAGGGAACAGGCCCACACTATCTGAGCCACTGCTCTAGTCAAGAATTAAAGAAAACGTATGGCCAAATGCTGGAGAAAGCTGTGCCATGCAGGCATCTCGCACTGAAGAAAACTATATGGTCCAAGCACTGAAGAAGAAATCATGCTCTCCAGGATCCTGGCAAATGAGACACTGGAAAGGGAAGGAAACTCCTTGTTCCTACAGTATCTCTCCAGTGCCCTCAACTGATAAGGCTTAACATCATGTCAGCTGCCAAAAGGAAAATATTTAAAGGGCCCAGGTCTATTTTTACAGATCAGGCAACAAGGTGAATTTGGAGCTGAGAGGCAATACATTGGTAATGGCACACGGGTAAAGAATGTTTCAGGCAGAAGGAACAATACATAGGAAACTCTTTGATAAACCCTCAGTGTGGTCAAGCTGCTGAAAGAAGGCCATGTGGCCCAGAGAGTTTCATTTAGTGGGGTAGGATGAGACTAAAGAGGCTGGGAGAGGCCAGAAAGAAATTCACATGGGCTTAGGTCATAAAAAAAGAAAAAAATTACTGGCTCTCATAATAGAAAATTCTAGTGGTAAACTGAGCTTCAGACAAGGGTATATCCAGCAACTCAAATATGGACAAAAGGAACTAATTTATTACCTGTCCCCCTCTCTGCTTTCTGTAGATGTCTTACAGTGTTAATGTAACTATGGTTCCATTTTGTGCATATGATAGCTGCCAGTTTTCCTAGAGGTTCTGTGTTTCTTTATTCACATCAGGTAAAGATTAAAAAACAAAAAAGAAATCTCACCCAATTCTCTCTTGGAAGAGTAGAATGCTGCTTTTCCCTAAGAATCCAATAAACATCTCCTGCAGTCTCTTTTTCTCAAGTTGGTATATGTTTCCTGAACCAGACAAATGTTACGTGCTGATTGGATGAAACCAACAAAGGCCCACCCTTTAAGACAACTTAGATTATGGGTGGGCTCACCTTCCTCAAAAACACATAAAAATTGGAGTTATGTTTCAGGGACGGATAGGGAATGGAGTCTGACTGACCAGTTAACTGACTAGCAAAAATGTACACCTCATGTGAGGATTCTATTCTAAGGATAATGTAAAGCCTGAGATGGGTTTCAGAAAATCACTAGCTCGTGTATGGGTAATTAACTGGGGAGAAAAGAAGGGGTGGAGGGAGACAAATCTTAAGCCTCTGGAAGTCATCTAGGTGAGCAAGAACATCGCCAGCAGAAAATGCAGAGTTGGAGGTGGATTCCAGAAATATTTAACAGGTAGAAAGTTTGAGACTTGGTAGCAAGTTGGATTTGGAGACTGAGTGAGAAGGAGGCATCAGTGATAATACCCAGGGTTTGAATGCCTAGGAAGGAATGGAGATTCCTTTTACTGTGGATTCTGATGGAGAAGAAGTGCTTGGAGGTCAAGTATCACTTCAGTTTTAGACGTGTTGAATAAGTGAGCACAGTACTAGAGAAAAATTACAATGCTGGTATTTAAGGATTTGTTTCACTATTTCCACATCCAAGAGTTTTATTTTAAAATGAGATCAGAACTCATAAAATTTTAAAAACCCACAAAGCTAAATATATAATACATTTCAAATGCAAAAATTTATGTATGTATTACAAAATATCAAATAAAATGTAAACTTATAAGTGAAGGTAAGTTACCATTCTTGCTAGCTCTGCTGCTTCCTTCAACATCAATTCCTTTAGCCCCAGGGCATCTTCTGAGCTTTGTCTCTGAGGTAGCTGGTCCCTCTGAGCATCAGTATTAGCATCCTATGCTTAGCTCCCAGAGCTCTCCTCTGCCCTGGCCCTGTTCTGCAGGAATTTTTACTTGTCTTTCTTATAACCTTGTACTGCCCGTGTTCTGAAACCTCCTCTTCCTTAGAGAAGAGATCCTCCCACTTCAGAGGGCATCTACTCAGGCCTTTCTCAGTCATTTTTTTTTTTTTTTTTTTTTTTTTTAGTGCAGATGGGGTAGGGAGAGCAAAAGGAAGATGGAGAAGGAAACTAGGGAACTGCAGGGTCTGGCATGGCTTGTGGTAAGGGTGTTAGGAATAAGAGCCAGAGGAAGGGAGTACAGGATTTGTTTGAAGAAAATCTACCCTCTTCTCTTCTTCAGCCCTCTATTAGTCTTCATTATTTGAGACTTCTGGAATTCATTTTGTGTCTTTGAATCACATTTTCTAAAGAAAGTTGTTTTCCCTGTTTCAATGTAAATTTGAATTCAATGTTAATGGACTTCTTTCAGTAAATGAACAAAAATATGTTTTGAGAAATTTCCCTTAATAAGAATTCTGGGTCAATATGAAAGTTAAACTTTAACAGGAAGAAACTGCCTTTTATTGATATTAATAGCATCATTATTCATTGGATTTTCCATTAAGTCTCTTGTAATATTTTTCCCCAGAAAAGTGACTCAATGAATTAAATGAAGGAAATACACAATCATAATGAAGTTACAAAGATTACATAATACTTCTTGGATGCAAAAATAAATTTTTAATGGAGAATCCAAAGGAAAATTTAAAAAATACTGTTCAAACACGGGGAAAGTGCAGTTCAGTGAGAGAGAGACAAAGTGAGAAATAGAAGAGAGAGAAGGAGAGAGGATGTGATTTTGCATGAATCACATGTGTTTTCTAGACAAGCTACTTGGTATCAGGAGATAGCCCCTGCCATAAGAATGGACTGTGTTCCAATGTTCATTTGTAGTCTTTTGTTTAGGTCTTGGAACAATGTTAATTAGGACAGTAATGTCCTAAAACATCAGTAACAACCTATTTAACCTTCGATATGTCTGAAATTCTGCAACAGCGGTGACTTACCAGCCAATAAGGTTGTGACACAATAAAAATGCATTCAAATTCACAGCGTTGGATTCTGGGAACATATCTCTGCATTCAGGAAAGGGATCAAGTTCCCCATATTCTATACACCAGTAATAGGGACAATCTCCTGGAGAAAGGTGAGGATACCAAATGAACAGAGGGCTCCAGGAGACTGAAGTTGGAGCAGGTGTGGGGCTTTTGGCCTCTTGCTAGATAACACCACAAAGACAATTTTAGTCTTTGATTGCTTTTTAAAAACAAAATTATATTGGAGTATATTTGGTTAACAATGTTGTGTTAGTTTCAGGTGTATAGCAAAGTGATTCAGTTATACATATACATGTATCTATTCTTTTTCAAGTTCTTTTCCCATTTAGGTTATTACAGAATATTGAGCAGAGTTCCCTGTGCTATACAGTAGGTCCTTTTTCTTGGTTTCTTTGGCTCCTTTGGTTCATTTGTTATCCTTTGGATAACAAAGAATTATTCATACCAAAATTTCAATAGTGCTGAGGTTGAGAAACTGTGGTATAGAACATCATCTTGGAATTTGTTAGAAATACAAATTATCGACCCCCACCCAGACTTAATGAAGCAGAAACAGAGGGCAGGGCCCAGCATTTGTGGTTTAAAAAGTCTTCCAAGTGACTTTGATTTTTAAGTCTGAGAACTACTGGCAGAAATATTACGTTGATTGGACTATAGATTTTTTATTTTTTTATTTTTTATTTTTATTTTTATTTTATTTTATTTATTTATGGCTGTGTTGGGTCTTCATTTCTGTGCGAGGGTTTTCTCTAATTGCGGCAAGTGGGGGCCACTCTTCATCGCTGTGTGCGGGCCTCTCACTATCGCGGCCTCTCTTGTTGCGGAGCACAGGCTCCAGACGCGCAGGCTCAGTAGTTGTGGCTCACGGGCCCAGTTGCTCCGCGGCATGTGGGATCTTCCCAGACCAGGGCTCGAACCCGTGTCCCCTGCATTGGCAGGCAGATTCTCAACCACTGCGCCACCAGGGAAGCCCTGGACTATAGTTTTTAAATAATGTAAATCTTTTGCCAATTTCACTACTTTATGATGTTCAATTTCACCATAAAATTGTTTTCAAAACATTTCACAACCTACAGAGACCATAATTGAAAATGGTTGCTTAACCTTAATTTTCAGAGAGATGTGACCCAGCTCATAGCCTCAGGTAATAGCAATAAACTGAAAAAAAAAAAAAAAGGAATTTTTTTAAAGAGAATTTTTTTGATGGCTGGACAACCTGTTAAAGAAACTATGATCAGTCATTTGCAGGTGGGATGTCAGTGATTTCCTAACACTGTGGTTAATTTCACATTCTCAATGATGAAAATTGTCATAATAATAAGATTGACGAATCAGAATATCTCACATCAATAGTCTGACTTGGTGACCTAAGTATACTGGTGATACAGGAAGGATGAAGGATCAATTCAAAATTTCACCTAAGGCACATTGCAGACCTTTATATTTGACATCGAGTATATATTTATAGTGAAATGGTAAGGTTTTAGTGAAGATGAAGGAAAATATGGGAATCCCCCCCAAAACTAAACAAAACACACACTATTTATAGTGTAATCTACAGATCCGCAGTGTTGGCAGCATGTGGGAGCTGTTAGCCATGCAGAATCTCAGGCCCCACTGTAGACTCATTCAATCAAATCTACAAGGGCTATATTTTCATAAGTTCTCCAGGTGGCTCATGTGCACATAAGAGTTTGAGAAGCACTAGAATAACTCAAGAACAATGTTGTCTAAGAAGGTGATAATTTCCTTGCTGTTGATATATGATAAAAATGTCCTTATGAGTTCCATTACTAATAACACTTGAATGCACAAGGAAACTAAATTCAGTGAATTTTGTTCTCTGATTTCCTTGGATATGAAGCATCCTATTTCAGAAGATTTCCTAATCAGCTTTCTACTGTTGCCAAAGTTGTATAATCTTTCGTTGTCACCATCCAGGCAGATAGAAGACGGAAGGTCATGTCTGTAATATACAGTTCTTTCCTCTTTTCTTTCATTATTCCTTCTCAGCCTCCCGTGACCACTGCACAGTTTGTACTTTCATTCATTCAACAAATAGTTTTTAAGCATCAAGTGTGTGCCAGGCTCTGTTCTAAGTATTGGTGGTTTTGCGAATGAAAAACATAGCTCATGACTATGTTTAAGGGCATAATTTCTAATAAACTATATACAAATGAGATAAATGACAGACTCTCAATTATTTGTTTTCAAGTGTCGAGTGAATTTGACACAAGTTCAAAACATTAAATGGATGAAGTAAGTGACAGGTTTATAATCTAATGTTATTTGATCATATTTGGCACATGTTTTACAAATAGTTCCCTTTATGAACTTTCTATTGTAATAGTTTCTTTCCGTTTCTTTTTTTTTTTCTGTTATTTTTTTTTTCACACACACACACTGTATTTTATTTTTACAAGAGATAAATAGACTGACACCAAGCATTGTACATGGATGACCACAACAAAAGCAACAATGATTGCAATTACCAAACATGAAACACACTCATACTATGTCATAATATTGACATTCAGTCCAGTAATCCTCCACTGTAACAGTTCCTTTACTTTGCAGTGAAAATTGATTTGTATATTCTTTGCCTCTGAGTCCTTGTGGGATTTTTTTTTTTTAATTCAGACAGAAAGTCACAAAAATTATACTCATCCTCATCAGTTCACTCAGTCCCATGTAATTCATTTTTTTTTCCATCTTGATCTTTTGTTAGCACTTTTATGAGTTCATCAGTTTTTCATTAGAGTTCTGAAAATGCTTATTCATTCAGTTCAGCAGTACAGTCAGTTACCAGAAACCTGGACTTGTCAGAGTCTTTTCCATGAATTTCTTGAAGATGAAACCCGTTTATAGGAACATATTTGCAAAATCATCAGAGTACACCCAGAACTGTCTGTAAATGACAAAAGACTTAAAAATGACCACGGTTAAAGATTTGATGAAAGTTCATAATAATGCAGTTGACAAGAAAATTAGTTATTTCTGAGATATATATTTTAAAGTAATAACTAGGATTATGACTTATAACATTATACCAGAACATATAAGATTTTTAGAAATTTCATGTAATGTCTGAAACATTTATATTAACATATTTCCATACTCTTTCCATTTCTTAATCTTTGGAATGGATGACAAATAAATGAGCAAGGATAAAGCAGTAGAAAGAGGTCTGGAATGAAGGACATCTCTGTTTGGGCCCCCAGGTCAGTCTGTTTGCCTTCGATTAGTCACTTTCTATTCTATCAATTCAGCCAATGAATCAGGATGTCCCCTCCCATACTAAAGGGAAAGAAAATGTAATTTAATTTTTTCATGTATCTGATACTCTTTCAGGCAAGGTACACTGGAAAGGGCACTGTCTTTGGTGTTGGGAGAAGGGGATTTGAGTCCTGGCTTTGCCACGAGCTAGCTATGAGACTGAGTCCATCCCGTCACGTTTCTGAACCTCAGTTTCCTAATATGTAAAATGACAACAAATGTAGTAAAATTTATGAAAGCGCTTTGATATAAGGATATCATTAATCATGTAAGAAAGAATTATTATGTTTTGGGTCTTGCATTATTTCAGAAATACTGCTCGCTCAGGGTTGTTGTCATGAAATGAGGAAGTAAGCTGCAGTAGATGGAATTCTAAATAACAGAGTGGTTACTGTAAATAAAGCACACTTGCTGAATTTGCTTACAATAGCCTCCTGAAGACCCAGACTTACTTTTGTCCAGTCCTGTCTAGAATTCCTTTATTTATTTATTTATTTATTTATTTATTTTTGGCTGTGTTGGGTCTTCGTTTCTGTGCGAGGGCTTTCTCTAGTTGTGGCAAGCGGGGGCCACTCTTCATCGCGGTGCGCGGGCCTCTCACTATCGCGGCCTCTCTTGTTGCGGAGCACAGGCTCCAGTCGCGCAGGCTCAGTAGTTGTGGCTCACGGGCCCAGTTGCTCCGCGGCATGTGGGATCTTCCCAGACCAGGGCTCGAACCCGTGTCCCCTGCATTGGCAGGCAGATTCTCAACCACTGCGCCACCAGGGAAGCCCCCTGTCTGGAATTTCTAACAACCAATCTCCTTAATATACTTATTCACCTAACTTTACCATCAAATGGCTCTAACAAGTGTCTGTCACTTGTAAGTCCAGGTTGAGGTATAGCTAAAGAGAAGAGGTTAGCTATATACAGTCCCTGCTGCGTTCTTTTGCAATAATTTTCTATTAACATACCAGGTAGGTGTGAGTGACTAGTCAAAGGAGCAACATTTAAGGCAGATATTCTCTCCCGGGTAAGCAAAATAAGTCTTTTTTTTTTTTAACTGATAATTGATAATTATTGATTAGAACTGTTTCACTGTGCCTATATAATTAAGTAAAACCAGTTATTATAATCTATAATTTTATCATCTCATAAAAGGGGAAAAGTACACATAAAATGAGATATTCTTTCACTTTTATCACTAAACTCACATTTTTGGTTTTTTTTTTTTCTCCCTGTGTGTGTCCTCTCAAACTTATGCTAAGATTTGATTGATTGGCCCTTTAGGAGAGATTTTTCTGAGAATTTATTTGCAGTCTTTGTCCAATTTTATTTTATTTTTTGATCACAAAAGTATTATTATACATGACATTGCAGTTTGTGTGTCCTCAGCTCCCTCTTTTTTCATGTCCAACCAGTCAGAACTTCCCTGTTATTGCTCCTCATCAATGCAAAAAGAAAGAAAACTAACATTATGCTCTGCTATGCTTTCTCACTTAATCCCGTTGAAAACAATGCCAAGAATTAGTCACTGATGAGGACATGTGGGCATGAAATTGTCAAATTTACCATTATGTAGTTAGTACATTGCAGACCTTGGATTTGCACTGAGGTTTGACTGCAAACCCCATCATACTATTATACTACTTATTTCTATCCTGCTGGGGGTCTCTTTTAGTACTCACACTGTTTTGGACTGAAAATCCAAATTTCCTTTCAAATCTGTATCATTTAAATCACAAATACGTAGTATGAATACCATAAGTGCTAAAATATTAAGTCACAATGCAACTTCAAATTAATGAGGTACTTTAGTATTTGATAGTTCTTTTATACACATTACCTCTTGTGCAATAGTACAAGATGAATCTTTTTTTTTAAATGAGGAAGTCAAGGTTTAGAGGGGTAACTGACTTGTGGGAGATGGAACAATGACGTTTGTGACAGAATGTGAACCTTGGTTTTCTGGCTCCAAGTCTAGAATAGCTGCACTATTCTACTATGTTCAAAGTGTTCTGTTGAGGAAACATCTGTAGCTTTTCTTCCTGGGGAGCAGACCTTCAGAGGAAGGACAACAAAAATCTCAGTGACTTTTGACAGTGGTTTCCTTCCACTAAGGATTTCAAGAGTTGTCCTCCCCCATTTCCTTTCTATTTTCCAGTGAAGGTCTACAGTGGTTTATAGTCCCTGTGGCAGGTATTTGAGCTTTTTTTTGTCCTGGAGATATGCTTCTCCTCTCCCCTTACTTCCTTATGGCCTCATTCAATGAGAAGTTCAAGCACAATTTGCAGTGTGGCTGCAGAAACCTTGTTGCTAACTGGAGAGCAGCTGAGCCTAACTGTTGCAAAAACCAATCCCACTGGCTGCTATCACTGCCAAAGTGGGGAAGGCTCTTTGTCCACTCATTCACCTTTATCGGAGCTCTTGCTGTTCTTGGGTAACTTTTTCTCTCAATTTCCTTAGTTTTCTTGTGACATTATCCATGTCTAAGTTCCTTTCCTTAGTGTGTAGGGACCTGAGGGCTTTGCTCTTGGCTGGGTTTCTGAAGGCTGGCACTGAGTCTGATAAGAACATGCGGCTTCACAAAGGAAAAGATTGTCGAGCAAAGGGGAAACAAAACAGAATCTTGGAGAAAGTGAGGTTGTGAGTCGAGTAGTCCAAACAAAGAATTCTTTAAATAGGGTGAGAGTGTGTTTCATGGGAGAAAATCAGATGCAAGGCCAAGAGGCCAGGATAATGGTGAGGAGAAAGGCAAGGGCTAGCTTAAAAGTGCCTACAAAGACAGAGGGTGAGGAATTTTATTCAGGCATCCAGGATAGATAAGAACCTTTTAAAATATTCCAGGGGGCGCAACCTTCATTATAATCCCCTTACTCTTCACTTGAGAATAGCAATTCCGAGTGAGATGGAGAGGATGGAGCTTCAAGTCAGGTTGGACACTCCATTGAGAAATTTGGGAAAAATTACCCTGAGCTCAGTCAAAGGACATTTTGGGACATTTGAACAATACGACCAGGACTTACACTTAAAAATATTAATTTTCAATCCACCACAAACAATTATCCCAGTGCCACAGGGGCAGTTCTCTACCTTCCTAGCCATTCTATTTCCCACTACCTAGTAGTTGAGTTCAAGTCTGACACATATCCTGCAACTCCCTGTTCTTCTTAAACTATTTTCATTCATCTCCGCTGACTCCTATAGGCATCTGAGGTTATGTTCCCACTCCAGAGGCATAAACAAACTTTGCTCCCACACCTTTCCTTTTCACTTAGGAATCTCAATTCCAGTGCCACAACACTTCAATTAACCCCCAAATAATTCCTCTCCTTCTTCCAAGATTCCTGGGGTATCTTCCTGGAACACTTATGTTTCTAAACCAATAAACTATTAAACAACTCTACAGACATTAAGTAACATGATATATATCATCACATGAGTCAGTACATGATTAATTTCCAAATGTGTGCCCAAAAACTGTAAGTTAGGAGAGTGAAGTTAGAAATGACTGACTTTTTAAAAAGGGAAAATGTGTATTTTCTTTTTTCTTTTCCTTTTATAACTGGCAAATCTAAAATCATGTTGTTTGGAGGCGTGAAAGTCTATTATGCAACACTTGAGTTGTTTATTTAAACAATTCAGTTTGTTATACTTAAAATATATACTTGTCTTATTGAAAATCTCTGGAGGAAAGGAGTCCCCTTGCCCTCATACTCTTGTTTTTCTTTTGAAGAAGTTGGGAAGCAAAAGGACAAAAGCCTAGAGAAAACAACTTGAATTTTTCTCTTTTTATCCAAAGACTTTACATGTCTAGTCAAGGAACATAGAGACTGGTCCTGGGGAAATTTCCTGGGGGAATTGCCTTTGAGGGATGGGGAAAATTTACAAAGGGGAGTAGAATTGGAGGGACAGTTTGCCTTGTCAGAGAAAAGTGTGCATATGAACACAAACACAGCAATGTGAAATGTTGTAAAAGAGGTTTTTGAGTCAGAGATGGGCAAACATAGAAGCTTTAGGTGATAAGGATCTTATTTTCCCTTTAAAAATACTCCAATCTAGATGAAAAGTAAGTGCAATATATAATTTTTTCCTTTTGATAAATTCTTTCTCCAATTAAGACATATTTATCAATCTACTCAACAAATATTTACAGAAAACTTTCCCTATGTGACGAATATACAGGGTATGTTCTCAACAAAGACAAGTGCAAAGGAACCATTTACATATACATTTATGAGCCAAAAATTAAGACAGAAATTTGAACACAGAACTGCTCTTGAAAATCCAGAGCAGACAGCTGTAAGTATAATGTAAGTATAATACGTAGATTTAGGCAAAAATGAGAAGGATCCATTTACCTCAGAGAACAGAGTTGCATCAAGCTTCCCTCAGAGATGGTATTGAAAGAACCATAAGACTAACAATATGGCCCAAGGAATAAGCTATAGGAATCATCTCACTTAAAATTAAAAAAACACCGACACTGGATGCCAAGTAAAACACAAGCACTTCTCATATAATAGAAGCTCAATAAACATTTATTGAATGGAGGAATAAATGAATCAGAGTCATTATGAAACATATAACAGTTGTCCTTGTTTGGCAGTAAATATAACATTTGATGGCACAAAAAATGGACATCTGGTTCCCACATCAAATTTCATTATTTCCAAACGGTATGAAGAAAAAACAAAACTCTAACAATCTAGAAAATGAACTAAGATTGCCCTCCTAAGAGTTTAAACAACATTGGTAGTTGGCAATGACCTATTCCTTAAATTTCATGGCAGTGGATTTCATGTTTATTATATTACTCTTTATTCCTTATAAAGCCTTTCTTAATAAATTAGTTTTAAATAAATAAAAACAAATTTTATGAACTAACAAAACAAACCTCATTATTTTGTCCCCTGCCAAAGTGTAAGGTCTGTAGTGTCAGGGAGGAATTGAAGCTGAAGCTGGCAAGGAGTGAGCAGACAAACCTCTCAAAACCCTCCTATGAGGAAGGTCTAGGAGTGTCATGGCGTCCATTCTGCTGGCATTTGGGAGGATTTTACTAACCAGCTCATTTCTCCGTTTTTCTATCCATAATGAAGTTTTGTAAAACAGTCTGAACATATGATAAAATACTTTTTTTTGAATGCCCCTTAGGACCCAAGACACCAATATGACTCTACGGAAGTTATTATGGAGCCACTTTAACGCAACATATATCTGCCATTGAATTCAGTACTGGGAAGCACAGAGTCTACAGTAAGGAAATGATCCTTTCTCAACCTTTAAACCAGCTATTAGTGAGCTAGATCTGAATTCCATGTCAAAATATCCTATAGTTTGTTCAGAGTTTGACTGAGTCAGCTATAGTCCATTAACCTGCTGGCACCTTCTCTAGAAGGAATGATGAGGAAGCTCAGCATTGTCTTCCAAGGAATAAAAAACTACTCCAGATCTAAAATGTTCCTAATCAATGACAAATTTAAAAGAATTTCAGGGATGCAGAAGTGGCCTTCATCCCAAGACTGCCCAGAAGTCACCCTGGAAGAAAAATATAGTGCCTTAATTGTTCACACTTATTTAAAATTAGGCATGCAAACATACTTGAATGTTATTTTTTATTTAAATTTATAATAGCTTAAATATATTCTTAAAAACAGAATTCAGCTAACATGATACTTAATGGTGAGAAACTAGAAACTTTCCTGCTAAGATCGGGAACAAAGCAAGAATGTCCCCTCTCACCACTCTTTTTCAAGATTTTACTGGAAGTCCTAGCTAATGCAGAAAGACCATATATATATATATATATATATATATATATATAGAGAGAGAGAGAGAGAGAGAGAGAGAGAGAAGAAATAAAACTGTTTTCGTTAGCAGATGCCATATGTGGACAATTCGACAGAATTGGCAAAAATATTCCTGGGTCTAAGAAGTGATTATAACAAGGTTGCAGGTAAAGATTAATATACAAAAGTCAATCACTTTCCTATTTACCAGCAATGAACAAGTGGAATTTGAAATGAATAACACAATGCCATTTCCATTATTACCTCCCAAAATGAAATACTTATGTATAAATCTAACAAAATATGTACAAGATCTATATGGGGAAAACTACAAAACTCTGATGAAAGAAATCTAAGAACTAAATAAATGGAGAGATACTCCATGTGCATGCATAGACTTATTATTTTCAAGATGTTTGTGCTTCTCAACTTAATCTATAGATTCAACATAATCCTAATTAAAATCCCAGCAAGTTATTTTGTGGGCAGCAACAAATGGTTTCTAAAGTTTATTGGCAAAAGACCCAAAATAGTCCAGACAATATTGAAGGAGAAGAACAAAGTCAGAGGACCAACATTACCCAACTTCAAGACTTAACTATAAAGCTACAGGAATCAATACAGTGTGGTATTGGTGAAAGAATAGACAAATAGAACAATGGAACAGAATAGAGATCCCCAAAGTAGGCCCCATAAATATAGTCAACTCATTTTTGACAAAGGAGCAAAGGCAACACAATGGGGCAAAGAATAGAGACACAGATCTTTTACCCTTCAGAGAAATGAACTCAAAATGGATCTTGAATTTAAATATAAAACGCAAAACTATAAAAAGCCCAAGAAAATAACATAAGAGAAAAATTTAAGTGATCTTGAGCATGGTGATGACTTTTTAGATACAACATCAAAGGCATGATACACTAAAGAAAGAACTGATAAGCTGGTCTTCATTAAAATAAAAAGTCTCTGCTCTTCATAGGACACAGTCAAGAGAATGAGAAGACAAGCCACAGACTGGGAGAAAATATTTGCAAAATGCATGTCTGATAAAGGACTGTTATCCAAAATATAAAATGAACTCTTAAAACTCAACAATCAGGCTACAACCCAGTTTTTTAAAAGGCCAAAGACCTGAACAGACAACTCACCAAAGAAGATACACAGGTGGCAAATAAGCACATGTGTAAACAATGAGCTACCACTGTACACTTATTAGAATGGCCAGAATCCAAACACTAACAATACCAGTCCTGGCACGGACACAGAGCAACAGGAACTCTCATTCATTTCTGGTGCGAATGTAAAATGCTACAGCCACTTTGGAAGACAGTTTTGCAGTTCCTTACAAAACTGAACACTCTGTTAATCATATGATCCGCAGTTGCACTCCTTCGTTATTTACCCAAAAGAATTGAAAACTTATGTCTGCACAAAAACCTTGCACAGGGATGTTTATAGCAGCTTTATTTATAATTGACAAAACTTGGAAGTAACCATGATGTCCTTGTTGAATGCAAAAACAAACCGTGGTCCATCCAGACGATGGAATATCATGCAATACTAGAAAGAAGTGAGCTATCAAGCCACAAAAAGACATAGATGAAATTAAATGTATGTTACCAAGTAAAAGAAGTCAATATGAAAAGGTAACACATTGTATGATTTAAACTAAATGACATTCTGGAAAGGCAAATCTATGAAGACAACAAAGGACTAGTGATTGCCAGGGGTTGGGGGGAAAGAAAGGATGAGCTGGCAGAGTACATAGGAGTTTTAGGGCGTGAAACTATTCTATATGATACTATAACAGTGGATACACGTCACTGTACATTTGTTGAAACCCATAGAAGGTACAACACCAAGAGTGAACCCTAATGTGTAGTATGGACTTTGGGTAATAATGTAGGTTCTTTGATTGTAACAAATGTACCACTCTGGTGCAGGATGTTGATACTGGGTGAGGCTGTATCTGGGGAGTGTGCAAGGAGTATTGGGAAACTTCATTTTTACTCTACTCAATTTTACTGTGAACCTAAAACTAAAGTCTATTTTTAAAAAAACAGTAAAAAGTAAAGTCTATTAAAAAATAGAGTTAAACATTTGCCGAACCTGAAGCACCTCTAAGAAACCTCCAGTCATCTGAAACACACCAAGTGAGACTTTCCTTGATTTGATAAATAATAATATCATCAATAACCATAATATAGTTAACATAGATTGAGCACACACCTCTTGAGAAAATTAACTAAATCTTTGCAAACATTATCTTCTTTGTTCCTCATTGCAAACTTATGGGCCAAGTATTATCTTTAACTCTTTTTACTTATAAGGAAAAAGATGTATAAAGATCAGTGTGTTGCTTGAGGTCACAGAGCTAGTAAATAGAAGAGACAGAGCCAATCCAAGGCTCTTGCATACCAACCTGGCGTTCTCTTCTTCTGTGGGATCGAGCAGGACCTAGGACACCAGTATGAAAAAAAAGGACTGAGTACAGAGTCCATCTGTGCCTTTATTTTATTTATTTATTTATTTTTAAATTTATTTTGGCTGTGCCAGGTCTTAGGTCTCAGGTCTCTTGTGGCACGTGGGATCTTTAGTTGTGGCATGCGGTATCTTTTTTTTTTTTAGTTGCAGCATGCGGACTTCCTAGTTGTGACATGTGGACTCTTAGTTGCGGCATGCATGCAGGATCTAGTTCCCTGACCAGGAATCGAACCCGGGCCCCCTGCGTTGGGAGCACGGAGTCTTACCCACTGGACCACCAGGGAAGTCCTCATCTATGCCTTTAAAAAGCTTTGCTTTATGAGTTTTCCAGAAAGCTGCCTGTTCCTCTCTTTTGAGCCCCTAAGGACAATGGCAAAAGGCCTCTTTCTTGTGCAGAAGGTGGAAAGCAAAACCTGAAGGGTCTTCTCTGCCCCTTGGGTGAACTAAAGCAGAAAATGCTGAAGAAGCCATTGAAAGAGCATTCTCGCATTTCCTGTTCTCCACTCGGGCGTCCACGCATGTTCTCCGAGTGGCTCTTATGTGAAGATACGGTTCTGGACACTGGAAGTATAGGAGTGGACAAGAGAGAGAAGGTTCATATTTGAGGTAGAGGAAACAGCAAATACGGACAAAATCCCTGAGCTGAAACCCAGCAGACGCCTGCCAGCAGCCAAGCTCCGTGTGCTTCAACCCTGGTGAAGCTGTGTGAAGTCACTGCAGCAGAAGGCGCTGGCAGGAGGAGGAGTTTGGGGCAGCCCGGGAAGGTGAGCAGCAGGGCAGAAGTCTACCGGGTTTACACTTTATTGCATCCAAACATGCTTCTCCTGATCTGCTTTCCTGTCTGTTTCTGCCCATTCACGCCCACGTGTTGACCTCAGTGCAGATGGAGATCCTGTACCTACAAGCGGAGGAGGTGTGGCTTGGTAGCACTGCCTGCCAGGAAAGCTTATTATGTTCAAAAGTGAGGCAAGGGGAGGGAGGGACAATTGAGCTCTGTTTCCTGAGTCACAGAACAGGCACCAGGCTCTGCTGAAAAGGCACAAATCACAGCCTTGTTTTCCAACCAGGCACTGCCCACCGAAACTTCTTCAGGGCGAAGAGTTCTGGAAGGAACCAGTCAGATTCATTTTTACCATATCAAGTATGTGTGTGTGTTTTGGAAGTGGGAGCCATTTGGAGGGGGTTGTTTTAGCTGCCCCTTGCATAGTTTTCCAGTGAAGGGGTTTTGGCATCTACCTTCCTAGGGATCCCTAATACACTCTCTCTGCTCCACTGAGAATGAAATTCTATGGTCCTCTGAACACTGTTGCTTCTCTCTCCTGCTCAGGCTCTTTCTGTTCTGGCTCTCTTTCAAATTCCTTATTTTCAGCCTCAGAGTCACTTTTATCAAAAAGATTTTTTGGATCCATCCCAGAGTGACATTAGTTGGCGTTTTTTTAAATCTCATAGAAGCTTTTGTGTGTAGGAAACAATACTTACAGTAGCCTGTGTTCTCAGCGATGTTGCATCTTCTACAGTTATAAATTGAAAACCCTGCTCTTCTTAAACTGTTAAACACAATTGCAGAAAACATTTCATATAATGGATTTCCTCAAGAATTGCAAGCCACTAAGAAAGCAGACATGCAAACCCCATAAACAAAACCTTCCTAAACACATAAACAACTATAATAAAGCTAATAATAACAAAAACGTATACAGATGATCCTTGAACAACACGGGTTTGAACTGCATGAGTCCACTTATATGCGGATTCTTTTTCCAGTAAATACACGCTACAGTACTACATGGCTGGTTGAACCCATGGATGCAGAACTGTGGATAAAGAGAAGAAGGGGAGGTGGGCAGCTCCCCTAATCCCCTTGTTGTTCAGTGGTCAACTGTACATTTACATGATTCTCATAAGCATTCCAACATCTTAAAGCCTAAACTCATAAATTTAGTAAATCAGATTATCTTAAGAATTGAAAATTGACTACAAACGTAAATGGGTAAAATCCCCTAAGTGTTCCAGTAAAAATCATTTGTCTACTATGTTAGTTTCTCCTAAGTATCTTTAATATAAAGCATATACAAAGCAGTAAAATGATTTTTTTTAACTTGATATATTTGCATTAAAATAAATTTTTGCAGAAAACATCATATTTAGTTTTTCATCATCTATGTATTTATTCTTTGTACAGTCTTAGGTCTGCAAAGTCATTTACTTAACTAAGTAGAACAGAATCACGATTTCAGGCCCACCATAGTAGCTGAAATTATTTACTCAGAGTCCTCGGTCAGAGGTTTGATACCAATGCTATGGATTGGGGGTTATTGGTCATTGGTCAAGGAATTAAAACTTGGAAGATGGAAACCAGCACAAAACACATCCCAAGAAGATTCAGCTCAGGTTTACAGGGTAAGTCTCTTCAAGGGTTCTGCTATGTCAGTGGAGAACCCACTAGTATATCAATTTAGTGTATCATGTAAGTCCTGGTCCTCTTTTCAGTGTCACCTTTACCCAAATTTTATCATATTTACTTACAACATTTTATTACATGATTTAGATGAGTACTGTAACACATACCCAGATTTCAATCTCTTTGCTTTCTGATGGGAATAAATACAGTTGTGCAATATTGTATATTTTATTGCTTTAACAACCACCACTATTTAAGTTGGGCAAAGCAAGAAATGAGGACATAAATGGAGTAAAGTTCAATGAAACTATGCATATTAGCTTCCTACAACTACTGTAATAAAGTACCACAAACTGAATTGTTTATTTTCTCACAGTTCTGGAGGTTAGAAGTCCAAAATCAAGGTGTCAACAAGGCCATGCTCTCTCTGATACCTGTAGGGAAGAATTCTTTCTTGCCTCTTCTCTTCCTAGCTTCTGATGACTTGCTAGTAATCTTTGGCATTCCATGACTTACAGATGCATTACTCTAATCCTTTGTCTTCATGTGGAGTTCTCCCTGTGTCTCTGTTTCTTCACATGGTATTCTTTTTATAAGGATATTAATCATATTAAATTAGAGGCCCACACTACTTCAGCATGACCCCATCTTAACTTAACTAGTTGTATCTTCAATGACTCTATTTCTATCTAAATTCACATTCTGAAGAACCAGGGGTTAGGACTTCAATATATCTTTTTCTTCTTTTTGGAAGACACAATTCAATCTATAACACCCTGTAGAATCAATGGATTGTAGATCCTGGTCATGTGAAGCAGAGTTTATCAATCTTGGCACTATTGACAGTTTTGACTGGATAATCCTTTGCTGTGGAGGGCTGTCATGTGCATTGTCTGATGTTTAGCAGATGACCTCTACCTGGTGGATTCCAGAAGCACCCTCTTAGTTGTGACAACCATAAATGTTTCCAGACATTTCCAATGTCTCCTGGGGGTTGGAGGTTAGAGGTCAAAATTGCTCTCATTTGAGAACCACAGATAAAGGATAGCTGGAGTTGGAGTACTTGAGGATAAAAACAGGAAAAATAGGAGGTTGTCTTATGGCGGTGGGAAGTGTGAAATGTGAAAAGGAGGTCATGAAGGGTAGCAGTTTTGTAATAACAGAGATTAGGATATGATCATAGGAGTGAATGCCTGAAGAAGGATGAGAACTAGATTAGTATAGGGGAAGAGGCCAGGGAATGAAAGAATCATCTACGTACATATTGATATAATCAATAATTATGACAGAAGTAGTTTTGGAGCCAGTGACAGACAGGAATTAAAATCTTCAAGGAATGAGGGGTAGTGACCTGGGAAAGGTAATAACTGTAAGAAGGAGGAGAGCTTAGTAAATTATCTGCTGATTTGAGACCTAACGAAGGGGCTTTTCATGGAATCAGAAAGGAAAATGACCTAGAAGTGGCAACAAGGAGCAAAAAAGATACCTCCCCACACCATAGCCCAGTCCAGTGGTACAAGGAAAGCAAAACCAAGGCAGAGGACTTCAGGGGAGCACTGTTCTCAAAAGGGCACCAGGTTCAGTTAGTGCAGGAGACAAAAAGGAAACCTTTAGAAAAAGTTTGAAGATGTAGGGGAGTTTGCTGATGACTGGTCATATGTTCCAGGGAACAGAGTTGAAGGATTTTAGGAGTTGCGGATTGGTGGGAGGCATGGTCAGGAAAGGGAATTCACAGCACCTTATAAAGATTTGTGCCTGAAGGAATGAGCACTTTTCTAGGAATTAATGTTGGGCTTCTAAGTCTCTCTCATGGCTTAGGTACCAGAAAAATAACTTTCAGTATCTTAGAAAGAAATAATGGTTTTAGAATGGCATGAAGCCTTTGAGTAAATATAGAATGAAACACTCACCCCCCTCAAAAAATACCTGTTATATTTTGCATTATCTTCTATAAATTTATTCTATAATTTCTTTATGGCAATGGCAACTCCAAAGGAATTACCAGAATAGTTCTGTCAAAGTGGCTCAAAAAGGGACCAGGAGGGGAGCAAAAACATGAAGTAGAAGAAGTTTGCTTTTTGTGACCAACCCTTCACCCCCAAAACCTCAAAAAGACCCTAGATATTCTTATGCTATATGTTGGACTCTGGGCCATCAGCGGAGCACTCAACTCAGACCCTAACTTCTCCAAGCCCTCAGGCTTCCATGCCCCAAATATATCTGCCCATAGTCTGTGTCACATCACCTTCAGGTAGTGGCTCTTAACTTTTTAGAGGATCACAATGTATTTTCAAATATATACAAAAGTAGAGAGTAGAGTATAAAGAACCTCAATTTCCACAGTGATCAACATATGGCCAATCTTATTCTCTATCATCCATATCCAAGATATCGTATCATTACACATGTAATGATGTGGAATCAAAGTATAAATTAAATTATAATAAATACATTTGTAAATTTTATTTCCCATTCATGACAGTACTTCATGTAATTTCACAAGTTGTTTTTAAATACATGCAGGTAGGTTTATTTTGTCTGTCCTTAAGTTTTAAATTTCTCCAGGAAAAGAATTTTTTTCCATGCCTCCCTCTGCAACTATCTCTCAGGACCCAGGACAGTTGGGTGGTTGAAACAGTGCTTCATAAATGCTACCCACTGCAAGATACATGCTACTGTTCTGATCACCGTAAACACAGCTAACAGAATATTGATAAAATAGCAAAGATAAATGCAGTGTTGCTCTCTAACAGCTATATGGTTAGAAAATTATTATATATTTAATTGGTATAAAAGCCAATTATCACAAACTTCATCTAATGACATCATCACCTCTATTCCATCTCTTTGTTCAAGAAACCAAGTCAAACACGAACCCCAAACCTGTGAAATCACTTTTTTTCTTTCTCTTCATCTTTTCACCATTTTTGTAATGTTCCCTTTAATATGTTTTGCTTTTGAAACCTGATGAGTGGAAATTCATTCAAGTTTGACTTTATAAGTGTTAGCTTTGTAAGTGATTCTTGGGGCTTTTTAAATTTTTGTTTTTAATCTGATATATCTGGAAACTTTCTCCTCCCTAACCAAGAATGTGCTTGCTGTCTCTCTCTCTCTCTCTCTCTCTCTCTCTCTCTCTCCTGCATCAAGATCCACCCCGCCCCTCAAAATTACCTTTGCTGAAAACAATCAAAACTACGCCAGTCAAGGGAAAGAATTTTCCAGAATTTAAGCATCAAGTCAAAACTACATATTATCTATCAAACCAGATGTTTATCTGTTCACTGCCAAAGAAGCTGGAGGTACATCAAACACCAGTGACGGGAACAGCTTTGAACCTCATGCAGAAGGAGGCAGTTCAGGAAAGTTTGGGGTTCTAGTAAGCCCTGTGGGCCTACAGATATATTTAAATTTAGGAAATGGTTTTTCTTGGCTAACCAGATTATGGCAGGCCGTGTAAGAGTCTTTTATCTGTAACTACATGGGGAGTTTCTGCTGCCTGGTCTTTTCCTGTGTCCTGGTAAAGTCTTGCATGATTTTAGTGAGTCACTTGGCATTCTGAGGCCTGTTTCCTTATCTCTGAAATCTCTTCATTCTGACTTTCTATGATTCTAACTCAGTCTCTTTCAATGCCTCTTGGCATGCAACAGGAAGTATCAGCTTACCCAGGGGCATAAGTGTCAGTCAATTCCTGAGGTGTCAGGAATTGTTGCTGATCTTTATTTACATTAGTTGGTGGCTTCTGATGACACTTTGAGGGTAGGACCTAGTCAAATCAAATACAACTTGGTAGGCCTAGAGTTCCCTCAAAGAATACAGTCTCTCTTTCCAAGGGATTTGTAAATTAAAGTTAGCTCTAAGACAAGGTGGAGAAAAGCATCTCCTTTCCCCAAGTGGTTCCAACCAAGCATGGGCAGCTGCAGAACTAGCTTGGTCTCTCTGAAACTCAATGGGACAAATGAAAAAGGGGAATAAAATTCTAAGCTATCTTTGAGCTATATTTCACAAACACTGGCCTAGGCCAGAGCTACCTACCCCTGAAGGTATCAGTGTGCTTCCATCCAACTGGTCACTGTTGCTGAAATTTTAGTGCTTCCTCATGTTTTTTAACTAAGAACCACCGGGTTTACTAATAAATACATTACATAAGAGCATTTAATTAAAGACAGCATCTGACTTATTTTTACATGAGATATTTACAATACTGTCTTTGATTTATAAGAAGGGAAACCAATGTGTGTACAAGTTAAGGGAATTATATACAAAGCTAAACAGCAATGATAGATCCAGAATCATGTGGTATTTGAAATGCATCATCCGAGCAGCTGGTCTTCAGTGTCTTTTGCTGTTGGACTAGAAAGTGAAAGCTACTTCCAGAAAAACACAACTCTCCTTTTGAGTTCTAACTCTTTGAGTTGAGTGCTCCACTCTCTAGGGTAATATGATTTAGTTGAAAAGTACCTAAGTATCTGTTGAATTCTCTGGAACCTTTCAAATTCTGGTAAGGTCCTTCTATCATGACATATTATCAAATCTGGTAAAGCAACATAATTCTAGGGAGAGCTTTCAGCGGTATCAATTTTTGCATCCTCTTTAAGTGTTTGGAGAGCTCTCTGCCATCTCTTATGGCAGGGGGTGGCTGTTAATACTCTGGAGCAAGGTGGCAAAACTGTATTCAGAAGCTGATGCTCAATAGAAAGGACTTTAACTTTTGTGGGTTTTTTTTTTGGTTTTGGTTTTGTTTTTATAGGGTGCCGGCATGGTCGGGTTCTGGGAGGGCTCTCTTCCTGGTTTGCAGACAGCACCTTCTTGCTAACCAGGTTCGCTTTGCCCAACACTTAGCAAGCCAAATTGCTGAGACACCAACTTTTGTGTGTTTTATTCCTTTGGTCCTATCCTCAGCACAAGGAAAGGCCAAATCATCCTGGATGATGTAGTAGGGTCCCTGCTTCTGTTGAAGCAAAGACCAGTAGGTTTTCTCTCTGTTCGGCCAGAAGGCAGCTCCCACTGCCAGCACTCCTATCTCCACCTCAGCCCCACATCCACTTCTGGACAAGGGTGGGGCTGACTGTGAGAAGGAACTGGGAAGGACATGAGGCCTGTGTTGTTTCAGTGGGGGTTTTGAGGTCACAGGGCAGACATGCCTCAGCACATAAACTTGCACATGTTGGGAGCTACACCCCTTCATACTTGAACCTTTACAGAAGACAGACTTGGTGCACACCCAATTTAAAATTGAGGACATGTAAATTCAGAGAGATTAAGTGACTGGTCCAAGATGAACACATTACTAAATATCAGGGATGGAACTTAAACCCCATTCTTTTGGTTCTAAATCCATTATGCTTGTCTCTATGCCTCATGACCAACAATTTCTAAAAGTCCTTTTCTACTCTCTAGTTCAATCATACTCTCCCACAGGGCAGGAGAGATGCTCCAGTACAAAACTGTTTGAACTACTACTCCCTCCCATAATGTATTGGCATAAAATTGATTTGTTCAAGAAATATTGCTTGACTGCTTATACTAGGTGCTAGGGAAAAGCAAGCAAGCAAGCCAACAGATTAAAAAACCTCTGCCCTTATGAAGCTTACAATCTATTGGAAAGAGACAGATAATAAAATAAACAAGTAAAGCATGTAGCATGCTAGATGGTGATGGATGCAAGGGAGAAAAATGAAGCAGGAGAGGGAGACAGAAAGGGTTTGTTGGGGAAAAGGCTTATGTGGCCACCTTTGGGAAGAACATTCCAGGCAGAGAGAAAAGTAAGTGCCAAGGTCCTGTGGTGGAAACCTGTCTGAATGTTAGTGAAACAGCAAGGAGGCTAGTGTGGCTGACAGAGCATGAACAGGAGAAAGAGCAGCAGGAAGTGATTTCAGAGAGTATCAGGGAGCCCAATCATGTGCAGCCATATAGCCCATGTAAAGACCTTGGCTTCTCCTCTAAATAAGATGGGAAGCACTTGGAGATTTTGTGCAAAAGAATGACACGATTTGTCTTGACCTATATTTTAAAACAGATGCGAGAATAGACTAAAAAGGGGAGAAAGCAGAAGCAGGGAGATTAATTAGAAAACTGTGTCAACAATCTAGGAGAAAGATAATGATGGTTTGGGCCAGGTGGTAAGATTGGGGGTAAGAGTTGGATTCTAAATATATTGATAGAGCAAATAGGATATACCGACAAGTAGGATTTGGGATGAATGACAGTAAGAGTGGAGGGAACAGAGAGAGCACTGGGCAGGAAGTCTGGGATTCTGAGTTGGAGTTTTGGTCCCATGTCATATTTTCAGTGTTACCCAAAGAAAGTCACTGAAAAGCTTAAGGCTTCATTTTTCACACCTATAAAGATGGGCTTAAAAAACCTTCCCGACCTCACAAGGCTCAAATGAATATGATGTCTATGCAAAAGCTGGCTTGCTTACAATTGAATCACAGCTCTCTGTGACCCTGTCCAAGTTTATTAGCCTAAGTGACTGTGGTAGGGAGACTGAAGTCCTATCTGGAACATTTTGAGAGCAAATATAAAAAACAAAAACATTACAGTTGTGAAGAATTACTTTAGGAAACTTTAGTTTTAGAAAGTTAAATCTCTTTCTTGACGAGCTAAATAAACATAGAAGAAAGTTGGTCCAAGAAAACTATTTTAACCAAAGCCTCATAATCCCTAGTCATACTATGGGATTTTGTACTCTTTGAACTTGTATTTATGAAATGTTACCTAGTTGGTGGTTAATAAATTCCAACCGCTCCCCCCAAATCTTCACCTTCAGTTTTACTTCTATTTAAGCACAAAAAACTTCTTCTGGTTTCCCTTGTCTCTGAGCTCATTTACCACCACCCTGGAAAGTCTCTAAATTTTTACTGCCAAGAAAACTTTGTGATTGAGTTATTCGAAATGACTCGAATGTTTACAACTTTCCCAACCTTGCTGAAGCATACAAAGCCCAAACTGTCTCTTTCCAATTCATAGATTTGGAAGAAACTCCCCTAATTGAAAGGTTCAGGATGAGTAAGGGGCAGTTGGTGAGCCCCTCCCAGGGGTGAGAGGGCAGGAGTCACAGGGCAAGACTGGTGCTACCCAGGGATCTGCCTTGTCAGACAGAGCCATGTGCTCTGAGTCACACCTTCCACATCCTCTCTTTGCTCTCTATGACCCTCTCAAGTCTTTCCCATCAAAACTTACCTATTCTAAGTCCAAGTCTCTCAATACCCTGCAAGGTAACTGATAAGCCATTTAATTAGGCAATTTAAGTTGAATTGCTAGTGAGGAAGAAGGACTGGACCTAGGCCTCTCTGCACTTTAAGGGGAACTCCCAGAAAGATAATGGCCTAACTAAAATTATGGTGGAATGGTGGAATGCTTAGGCACTGTGAAGATAGCTGTTTCGTAAAGGAGAGCCTTTGGAAGAGACTCATGAAATCTCATAAGATGGTCTCCTTCTTTGCCTATACGTTAAGTGAGCAGTCCTCAAAATTGTCCTTGAGACCCTTTCCGGGGTTCCACAAAGTCAAAACTACTGTCATAATCACATCAATTCCTTATTTTCACTCTCTCACAAGTGTGCTGCGGAGCTTTCCAGAATCTACCTGATGTGTGATGTTGCTATCACTCTGATGACTAATGAAATGCATGCTTGTAGATTTTTGTTTTTAAAGTTTATCAGTTTTAATCTCAAATATGGTAAATATCAACAGACATAATTCGCTTTACAAGAAAGCTCTTTGGGGTCCTCAATAATGTTTTTACGTGTGTAAAGGGGTCCTGAGACCTTTAAATGTTTGAGAACTGCTGCTTTAAGTTACCCTGTCTGATCTGGCAGCTGAGATACCAGAAAAAACAGCAAAACCAGAAGCAGGATGATAATTCCTACTAAATTCAAAACTGTGTGAGCTAATCCATTTGCAAAGGTTGGTATCTAAAAGCAAAATCAGATTGACATCTATATACTAATATGTATAAAATAGATAACTAATAAGAGCCTGCTGTATAAAAATAAATAAATAAAATTAAATTTAAAAAAAAATTCCCAAACAAACAAACAAAAAAGCAAAATCAAAACAGCACATATAAGGAAGTACTCCAAAATTGACCGGGTCATATCAAAAGGACACAGGCACCAACATGAAGCAGCTTTCACTGGTCAGATCAAGAACATCTGATCTGTGACGCTGTGACAAATCAGAAATGCCAACAGCATCTTTTAGGGGGTAAGAGATAGAGGGGAGGATTTCACACACAGAGGAAAAATGTACAGATTATCATTAATGCCCACATTTTCCACATTCCCTACGAGAATATCATGAACCAAATATTTAGAGTTGACACTTTTAATTATTCAGTATATTAATACAAATATACGAAATAATACAGAATTAAATAACATACGAAAACCTTACTAAATATATAAATAATCAATTCAACAGGGAAAACAACTTAAGTTTTAGTTTTTAGTTCCTAGGTCACTGGATAGAGACAAGAAAGCAAAAGATACTGAAAAAGTCACCAACTGGGTCCTATGATTATTTAAAAGTTCAAAATTGTTCCACTAGTTAGAGCCATGTGTTTACAACAAAGGGATTTGTACACCCATACATGCTTTCTCTGCTATTGTGAGAAGTTAACTCATGAGAAAAGAAGCTGGGAGAGACAAAACATTTGAATTAGCTGAATGCTATTCAGGAAACTTTCTAAATGCTGTATTTTCTAAATATGTCTTCATTATACTAGGCTGAATTTAGAATGACTAAAATAGGGCCGGGTCATATTATGAAACAAATGGATGAGAAATGCATGCCTTTTTAAAAATGCGAGCTGCTAAGACTAATAATATTTAGTCTGCTATAAAAACAGATAAGTAAAGTTAAGGTTGTCAATGTTACTTCACAATAAATTCAGTTCCACTTCCACTGTGGTAAATATCACAGAAGTACATGAAGAATAGCAGTGAAACTGAGGGTTCTAGAAAGACCAGTTATTAGCAAAACAGTAAGCAGGCAGTGGACTAGATACCAAGTGATGAGGAAATAGACTTACGGACCAAAGAAGAAGGGAAGAAGAGGTGGAATAGCCACAGAAAGGCAAAAGGTAGTCTCAGAAAAGTTCTTTGGTCCCTACCTTCCTGTATTCTTCTCTCTCTTTTTCATTTCTTTTCTCTTTGTTTATTCCTTTTTTTTTTCCTGGAATTACAACCAGTTTTAGAGCAGAATGGCAAATTATTTGGTCCAAATCCTTAATTTTCTGTATGCAAACGTGGAAGCTCATTGAGATAGTGATTAACATAGAGTTGCCACCAGTCGGAGTCCAAGTCAGCCTCTGAGCAGTGGCTCCTGATTCTAAGTCCAGTACCCTTTCAACAGCACAACACTGCATTGTTTTACAAAATCAAGTCCTACAACAGACCTGAGAGGTAAAATGACTTCCTCTTGGAACTCACAGAAGCATTGGGTAGCCTAGATGGCAGTAGAAAATCTTGAAATTCTTAGGCCTTTGACTCCAACTTCTTTTGCTCTTTTAGGTTCCTTGGAGAATGACCCTCTTTCTCCTGCTTGCCTCCTGAGTCAGATTCAAGTAGACCAGGGAATAACTTTCAGGGTTCTGTGTGACTCCTCTATGACTCTGGGTAAAAGAAAGATCAAGATATTAACTTTGAACATTTATAATTTCTATTCTAATAGATTTTAAGAAGATAAATAACAGAAGGATCAATAAACACAGAAGTATCCTGTGCATATTTCATCAGCCAAGAGAAGAAAGTAGACATTCCTGACCCAAAATGATGTGAGGCAACTGTGACTCTCTTTAAAAGGACATGAGTAATTCTAGGAAATAATAGTTTGCTATTCCTAAGTAAGACTGTACTTGCTCAGTAATACACTTAAGACTACAAGTAAAAGAAAACGTTCAAGAATTCCAAATGATCTACATGTATTTTATTTATAAGACCTTGAGCTTTGTTTCCTGTGGATACTCATTTACTGGAGATCGGGTTGGGAATGGTCACAAAGTAGACAGATAGAGTTCCTTTCAAGGTTATTAGCTTTCTAGCACTTAAACTTGGAGCATGTGGGCCTCTCTACAAGGCATGTAAACAGTGAAGTAAAAGACCTCGGATATCATCTTGGTTCCACATCTCACTCTCCATGTAATCTTAAGTAATTCTTTACCAGAAACTGCAAAGTTCTGCATGTTTTAACTGTGCCAACATTTCCAATATCAGTGATCTGTTCAGCTGTGAAAGACAGAACAGCTCAGGCAAGAATGCCCAGGCTTACGGGTCTGTTAGCCACCTACTTTGTGATTGGATTTTGTTATGACATTTTGATATGATGGGTGGCATTTGCACCCATTCAAGGGTGAAATTTTGTAGACAAGTAGCCTTGGAATGCAAGATTCCTCCCAGCAATTCTAACCTAGTCGGTTCAATAAAGATTGCTTCACACTTTTCTCATATAAAGCACCCTTCCTTCTGCTTGGAACTAGGAGGACACTGGGATAGAGGTGAGGGTTACCACTCATCAAGCCTTCATCTGGGAAGTTAAGTACAATTATTTAGCAAAGCAAAGATTCTCATTTTTTTGGAAACATATATCTTTTGTATTATCCTTCCAACTAATCACCAATTTCCGCATCACAAATTATTTACTGAGCACCTCTGTTATTTGACGTAGTACTAAGCTTAAAATAGGAGAAAGTCCATCCACTGCACTACAAATAACTCAATTTCATTTCTTTTTATGGCTGAGTAATATTCCATTGTATATATGTGCCACATCTTCTTTATCCATTCATCTGTCGATGGACACTTAGGTTGCTTCCATGTCCTGGCTATTGTAAAAAGAGCTGCAGTGAACATTGTGGTACATGACTCTTTTTGAATTATGGTTTTTTTAGAGTATATGCTCAGTAGTGGGATTGCTGGGTCATATGGTAGTTCTATTTTTAGTTTTTTAAGGCACCTCCATACTGTTCTCCATAGTGGCTGTATCAATTTGCATTCCCACCAACAGTGTAAGAGGGTTCCCTTTTCTCCACACCCTCTCCAGCATTTATTGTTTCTAGATTTTTTGATGATGGCCATTCTGACTGGTGTGAGGTGATACCTCATTGTAGTTTTGATTTGCATTTCTCTAATGATTAGTGATGTTGAGCATCCTTTCATGTGTTTGTTGGCAATCTGTATGTGAAGTAAATCAGAAAGAGAAAAACAAATACCGTATGCTAACACATATATATGGAATCTAAAAAAAAAAAAAAAAGGTTCTGAAGAACCTAGGGGCAGGACAGGAATAAAGATGCAGACATAGAGAATGGACTCGAGGACACAGGGAGGGGAAAGGGTAAGCTGGGACGAAGTGAGAGAGTGGCATGGACATATATACACTACCAAATGTAAAACAGATAGCTAGTGGGAAGCAGCCGCATAGCACAGGGAGATCAGCTCGGTGCTTGTGACCACCTAGAGGGGTGGGACAGCGAGGGTGGGAGGGAGACGCAAGAGGGAGGGGATATGGGGATATATGTATACGTATGGCTGATTCACTTTGTTATAAAGCAGAAACTAACACACCATTGTAAAGCAATTATGCTCCAATAAAGATGTTAAAAAACAATAATAGGAAAAAGTGACATGATTCCACCCAAGATATAGTGTTTTACCAACATTGCCATTATTAGCATTGCAAAGAACCTATTTATAAGGTTAGATTATTGTGAAGCGAACTGAAAAAAGTCAAGGCAATTATATAGATAATGTGGGTTTAAAAAAACCCACTTTTACCTGGAATAGTAAGATACTTGAAGAAAAGTGAGGCTTGGAATATGCATTTCATATGATTTTCTAAATCTTCTATTGGTTTCCAATTCAGCCTTGACCCAATCAAACACAAGAAGACTGCTACTCAAAATAAAGATCTCTAAAAATTAGGTGATTATCTATGATGATCTGCCCCAAAGTGAAGTTGTTGTTTCTGAGAAGCTTGTGATCATTGGTGGGTTGGCTAATGAGAAATAAAAGATTATCCTCAACCTCAAATTTTACTTCACTGTAGTATGTGTGGAAGGGGCAACAACTGGCTTTAATAGAAAGAACTATCATGAAATGGTAGAAAATTTCCCTAGGAAATTTTAATTTCTTCCCATTTTCTATTTAGTAATAAAGTACTGATTCATAAAAGAAAAAAAAAAAAGAACGTTCTTTGAAAACCTATTAACCTATTATTGTATTGCTGTAGTCTAATGGGAAATAATTGTGATGATTCCATTAGGAATGGTGCAAAGAGAAGTCAACTCTAGCTCATCACTAGTACAGCTTTACAGTTGAAAAAACCAACATCACACTCTCTGGCATTATACAGAATCACAGGAAAACTGCAGGGAGCCTGACTTCTCTATGAAAATAACATCTGTCATTAGAGATTACCTCTCTGTCCACAAACTATAAATTTGCTTATGTTTTTGTGAGCAACAAATTAGTGATTTTGATCTAAAATAAACCTTTTTTGGTCATTTATCTAACAAAGAGTTGAACTTTACTTAACAGACTTTTCTTACCTACCAGATTTGTCTTACTATTGGGCAGTTCCAAGGAGATGACTCTTTGTCTACTCATATTCAATAAGCTCAAGAATTAATTCATCTCTACTCTTTCTCTCCCCACAAACTCTGAACACACACACACACACACACTCTCACACTCAGTTCCCCCTCTCCACTTCTATTTCTGTTCATATCACCATTTTTTCAGGTCACCAGGTCCAGAATCTTGGTGTCATTTTTGACTGATCATGTTTCCCCACCCATCCAAAAGTTTTATGTTTCAGAAGATAATAGAAAGTAAAAGAGAGAGAGAAAGCAAAAAACCACAAAGTAAGGGTAGAGAAAGATATTCTGTAATAACCTAAACGGGAAAAGGATTTGAAAAAAAAAATAGATATATGTATATGTATAACTGAATCACTTTGCTTCACACCTGAAACTAACACAACATTGTAAATCAACTATACTCCAATATAAAATAAAAATTAAAAAAAAAAGAAAGATGGAAAGCAAATGTGGTAGAACTATTCACTTTCATGACAAATTGACAATCAAAATTTGTTACTTGAAGAAATAAAAAATGTCTCTATCTTTGATGATTTTCTTCCCTTTCTCCCAGCTTTTTGTATTACTTAAATTTTGGTCTTAACAAACCAGTATTCCCTCAGCCTTGAGGGTTTGTCTCCAGCATAATTAACATTTGATTTTACTAGCTTTTTTTTTTTTTAAACATCTTTATTGGAGTATAATTGCTTTACAATGGTGTGTTAGTTTCTGCTTTATAACAAAGTGAATCAGTTATACATATACATATGTTCCCATATCTCTTCCCTCTTGCATCTCCCTCCCTTCCACCCTCCCTATACCACCCCTCTGGGTGGTCACAAAGCACCAAGCTGATCTCCCTGTGCTATGCGGTTGCTTCCCACTAGCTATCTATTTTATGTTTGGTAGTGTATATATGTCCATGCCACTCTCTCACTTTGTCACGTCTTACCCTTCCCCCTCCCCATATCCTCAAGTCCATTCTCTAGTAGGTCTGTGTCTTTATTCCCGTCTTGCCACTAGGTTCTTCATGACCCTTTTTTTTTTTTCCCTTAGATTCCATATATATGTGTTAGCATACTGTATTTGTTTTTCTCTTTCTGACTTGCTTCACCCTGTATGACAGACTCTAACTCCATCCACCTCACTACAAATAACTCCATTTCGTTTCTTTTTATGGCTGAGTAATATTCCATTGTATATATGTGCCACATCTTCTTTATCCATTCATCTGATGATGGACATTTAGGTTGCTTCCATGTCCTGGTTATTGTAAATAGAGCTGCAATGAACATTTTGGTACATGACTCTTTTTGAATTATGGTTTTCTCAGGGTGTATGCCCAGTAGTGGGATTGCTGGGTCATATGGTAGCTCTATTTTTAGTTTTTTAAGGAACCTCCAGACATGTCTCCAAAGAACATATACAGATTGCCAACAAACACATGAAAGAATGCTCAACATCATTAATCATAAGAGAAATGCAGATCAAAACTACAATGAGATATCATCTCACACCGGTCAGAATGGCCATCATCAAAAAATCTAGAAACAATAAATGCTGGAGAGGGTGTGGAGAAAAGGGAACCCTCTTGCACTATGTAAATTGATACAGTCACTAGCTATTTAAGTATATGGAACCAAATAATCTTAAGCTGACTCGCTTCACTTCAGTAACTGAATAAGGCATTGAACAATCATATTTCCCAGAAAATACAAGACTTAATGAACAAAGGACAATTATTTTGCAAATGCCCCTTTCTAGTGAAATTTACCTTGGGCTTGAATAGGTTGTATTATAAGATTCTTGTCCAAGGGGACTTTTTAAAATGAATTTAAACACTTCATACTTTTCTGCTTGTACTTTACAGAAGAATACAGTAATATCAGCAAGCACAGACAGAAATAAATGCAACTAACAACAGCACCTTTCAAGTCAGGAAACTATAACTGGAAGAACATTCCGGCAGAGGTCAGGAGACCAGGATTCTAATCCTAGGCCTGCTGTTAACTAACTGTGTGACCTTAGGGAAGGAAGTCAACTTCAGTTCCTAACTGGAAAAGTGAAATGTTTGGAAAAAGTGGAATCTAACGGCCTTCTGCCTTTGACATTTTGCAGAGTGCTAAGGAGTTCTATGGGTTTAGGTTTATGTGCAGTAAGATTATCTGATTTGCAATCTCCTGTCCCCTACAGAACAAATCCCTTTATCTACTTTTGCAAAAGGGTCATTGACACTGGTGATTTGTTGCTTTTCTTATAAAGTCACAAGAATTAATCAGGGGTTTATATAAGGCTTATGCAAAATTAAATGTTCAAAAAACTTAGAAGGTGAAAGATATTAGTCTATGAGACATAAAATAAAAAGGAAAAAATGTAGCATTTGAGTGAGATTTTTAATAGAAATGTAAAATAACACTCAAAGCCAACATTTTTTTCTTCCCTCTCTGTCAGTCATGTGAGCTGGAGAAAACCCCCATACCACCCCGTCATCTTGGGAAATCCCCATTACATACAACATAAACTGCAGCTTTGCATTAGCTTTCATAAATTATGCACTGTCTTCAGAAACCAAAGAAATTTATTTCTTCCCCTCTGGCTGACTCCTCTTGTTTGATAGCATCTCTTGTTTTATATTGTCTCACAGTGTTTAAGACTCGGCATCTATGAGGTACTGAATTTGCAATTAAAAAAAAATGGAATTGAACAAATCCCTTTGAAAATCTATCCTTCCATTCATTCACTCATTCATTCTTTTAATGAACATTTATTGAGCACCTGGTATACATAAGGCACTGTGATAGTTGTTGTAGGGGATGGAGAGAAATTAACAGTGTATAAGGGCAGAATGACATGATGCAGTTATTATAAGTGTGGATCACCTGTATGTTGCCTAGAGTGTCTGAGCCATAGTGAGGGTATAACATAGAAAGCACTACTCAATTAGTGATCATATCAGACAAGTTCACAGTCTCTTAAGTCGGGTAGCTGACCTGTGGAATGCTGTAAAAAGAGAAGAGATTGTCCTGGGTAGGATGAACACAGCCTGGGTGCCAAGACTTCCCTGCTTTTGCTATTAGATGATTCCATAGTGATTGAATAAACATTTTCCACATTTCCACTCATCAATCCTTACTCTCAATTTATACAATAATTGGCCTTTAAACCATCTTGGCAAACGAAATGCAGAAACTCATGCCCAATTGCAAGAAAATGACACTGAAGTGTTTTAAAATACCATCAACATTTATGTATTCTGGAAACACCAAACCAAACACATGGTTGTCACCCCTTTACTTATATCTTCATTTGACCCCCAGATTGTCATTAAACAATCATTTTTTTCCTTCTTTGTACCTCCCATGGGGACTCACCTCGGTCTTGGTTCCGACGATGTTTCCAGTATAGTAGGATTGAAATTAAGACCAGAAGAATTACCAAGGAAACAATACTTAACAGTAGTGGAACTGAAAACCAAAAGCCTGTGGATATTGAAGGGAGAAAAGGAAAAACAAGTTGTAAGTGGAAGCTGTAGAGGCAAAAAGTGATAAAGAGACAGTTGTGATGAGTTTTTACTAGAGCTGAGCTTTCGATGAAAACTATTCTTAAATATATATATATATATACTGAGGTCTATATTCATGACCTCACATTATTTTAATAACATTTAAATAATAATAATCGCTAATGTGTTTTATGTAGTTACTAGGTAGTAGGAGCTTTGAATGTGTTACCTCATTTAATCCTCAAAATAGCCCAAGAGTTAGGTCTTATTATAATCATCTAACAGATTAAAAAAACAAACAACTGAGGCTCAGAGAAGTTAAGTTAGCCCCAAATCAGTGTAGTAAGTGGTAGAACAAAGCTTGGTCAAAGGTCTGTTTGCCTTCAAAGCACATATTCTTTGCCATACTGTCCATTAAAGTAATACGTTTATTGAGGAATTTTTGAAAAAGACAGAAATATAAAGGAAAAGAATAATGAATCTCATGATTCCAACCCCCAGGAATAACTCATCTCAATGTTTTTATTGTGTTGCTTCTAATCCATGCCTTTGTTATTAAATCTCTTTCCAATAGTCAATAAATGCAACTTAGCCTGAATATCATCTCTTCAGTGTCACTGTGTAATACAAAGGCAGAAGAAGCACTCCCTGATCTGGGAGTCTCCAGCATCTTCTCCATACCTTTATAATGGAATTTGTCACATACTTTAACTGAGCACCTTCAGATTTGTCTAATTTCACTAGTTCTAGTGCTCGACATAATGCTTTAAGCATGAAAGATTTTTAGTAAATGTTCGCAGAATGAACAAACATTATACAAATGACGTATAAACATTATAAATGATATAAGTCAATGTTGGCACTCTTGGAAAGACATGTTCGTTTTCAGATTTTTGTTTTTCAGGGAAATTTACCCTTCACCGTGGCTGAATCTGAGGATCCCTTCACAAATGTCCAAATCTAATACTGCAAACCTCTTGAGCAAATTTACCTAAATATTTACTTTTTGATTAGTCTGCTTTTTCAAGGACCCCAGAAATGACTACAGGATATGTTCACTAGAGGCCACCATTCCAATGAGGTCTAAACTTTTCCAGCTTTTATTGTTTACAATGCGTCCAGAAAAAAGCAGCAATATCTTTTTATAGGAGGCTTCCTACTGAGTGCCTCATCCAGAGTTAGTGCTTCAAAACTACATAGAGAAAGAAAACTGTGGCTGTTATCACTGAAGTGTCCTGTCTCTAAAACCACCGCTTTCTTTATTCTCTCTCCCATAATCTTTACCTCTTGTATTGATGAGGCCCAGAGACAGCAGTTTAGATAGAAACACAAGAGAGCAAAAGAGGTCCTGAACAGGAGGCAGTTTATTTTAAAAGGGGGTGAGGAAAACATCTCAGATTGGCCCCCTTCTTAAAAGCCCCTTTCCCACAGTGTAGATTATGCAAAGGTTTCATCCTGGGTGTGGCTTCTTCCAGGAAAACATCCTAATCCCTCCAGACTGAGCTGATGCTACTTCTCCCCACTCTCAATCCTCCCACAGCTGTCTTTTTTTTTTTTTTTTTAAGTAGAGAAAGGTTTATTGCAGGGCCAAAGGAGAACAGGTGAATCACGCTCAAAAACCCGAACTCCTACTATAGCTTTCTTATTGAAGCATTTAACATGAAGTTTTACAATTGCCCAGCTCCTTTTGCATTCCCTCCTAGACTAGAAGCTCCCTGTGTGCAGGGACTGAGTCCTCACTGTTGCGTTTCTGGCATAACAAATGCTCAGTTAGTAGCACGGAAGAATAAATCAATGGATGGATCTCAGCAAAAGCATTCAGTATGTGGGCAACATACCACATTTGCCAAGGTAAAATCGGCTTTATTGGCTTCCTCAACTCTGTTTTTCTTTCCCTACTTATCCCATTCTCTCCCTTATCAGCTCCTTTGCTAAAGGCCAAGAGGCTCTGCAGAGCATTCACCACCTTGCAGGTGTGTGTCCACAAATGTGACCACGATAAATCTTGCCCTCTCTCTCTTACCTTTGTTCACAGTTTCCCTGTAGTCGGTCACAGTCCCCAGGTGCAGTACCTGGCAGATCACATCCTTCCCCACCTGACTCTTGGGGTCTTTGATCTGGAGGATGCTGGTGACAGACGTTGTCCCGTTGGGGTGTGAGAGAATCTCAGTACTGTTCTCAATCTCTGAGCCAGAGACCTTCCAGGAGATCATAGGGGCTGGGCGAGCATTGGCAGAGCAAGTGATATTTAGGTGGTCTTCAGATAATTTATAGTGAAGGAATACTGTGGGCTGTACTGGGACAAAAAAAAATTATCTGCCATCAGTTAAGCATGGTGTGAGCCCCACACTCTCCTCAGAGAGATGAGAGGAAGATCTTTACAGAAAGACAGTGGAGGCTAGAAAGATAAGGTGGCACATCCAGTCCAAACTGGGGCCTTCTGGCTTCTTCCTGTGTCTAATTCTCTGAATTGCAGGATGGAGACCGGCCTAGTACAACCCTGTGACAAGTACAATCCTCCCTGTAGTTTGCCTCTAGGAGAATTAGCTGGATGGACAGAAGGTACCTTCTCCCCCAAACAGTGCAGAGCCTGATTATTCTTTTCTCTTCCATGGGCAATGCAATATCTCTGCCTTCTTCTGGGTACCCCTCTCAAATAGTTTGACAATGACCACCAATCAGCACCTCCATACAAGTAGTCTGCACTTCTCAGAAGCACAAGGGCAGTTTCAGAACAGAGAGCCCGTAGCGGGGCTGCTGCTTAGAGAAAGCCTTTTTCTGTTTGGAACTGGGCCAGGGAGCAAGATGCATGGAGCAGACTTGGCAAGTCCCTGTTTGAAATACCTATATAAAATGTCAATTAGAAATTCATAGTCAGTAGTCAGAAAATCACAGAATGACAGTTGTAAGGACCGTGGAGATCACCTTATGGAGTTAACAGAAAATAACTAGCTTATGAAAAAAGGACATTATTTTTAGGTCAGCTGTACCCTGTTCCCTTTCAAAAGTCCCTTGATTAATGAGTTCATTTTCCTTGGAATATACCGTTTATCTCTGCTGAGCAAATGCAAACTTGCCTTTCTGTGGTTGGCTTTGGAGCCCACAAGATAATTAAAGGGCAATGCTAAATGAAAGCTTGTCCGTGCTCAGAAGTTCAAGAGGTGGGTGGGTGGCAGTAGGCTGGAGAAAATGAGCCTATAGGACTGTGCCTCTGTCCAGAGTGCCCAGATTACTAACATCAATAAGCCCTGGAGGAAGAGACATAAGGTAAAGGAAGACGAGTACGGTTGACGTGGCCAGACTGGCAGCAGGGTTCTCTGATGTATCAAAGAATGACTTAGACGAAAGCTATAAGGTGTGGCTGGAAAGGATCACTGTGGAAAAGAACTACAGAATTACTCGCTAGAAGATGCAGAGGAGTCTGCTTTTCGGGCAAAAAGTAACACAAAGATTATGAGTAAAGAAGGGGGAGTAGGAGAAAGAAAGATGAACAAAAAAGAAAAAGAAAAGGAAACAGAACAGAAATGAGAAAAATGTGACACAAGAAGGAAAAGGAAGAAAAATGGTGGAAAGAAGGAAGGAAGGAAGGAAGGAAGGAAGGAAGGAAGGAAAGGAGAGGGAGGGAAGGAAGAAAAAAGAGCAAGGGAGGAAAAAAGGAAAGGAAAGAGGAAGGAAGGATTGGAGGAGGGGAGAGAGAGAGAAAGACAGGGAGACAGAGGGAGACAGAGGAATGAAAGAAATAGAAATCAAGAAGAAAGCCTGATGCAAGATCCTGCCGAGAGGACTCATTACAGGCAAAATAAGTGAAAGAAACTTGTGTTTGGTGTTGTCTTACCTCCCTTGCATTCTTATTTACTGAGCCTCTTCTTATCCCTTGTCCAGTATTCTTGGTGTGCGTGAACTCTCATTTTAACATTCCTAATAACCCTGTCTAAGTTTGTCATTTCCCTTCTAAAACTACCACCAAGTGTGCCATCCTCCAAAGTTACCCCTTATTCCTAATTCTCAATTCTTGATCTCAGCTAAGCATCAGTTAAGAAGAAAGGAATCTTGTCAAACTAAACCTCTTGGATTTTAAAAGAATGCTTATTATTCAGTTAAATTCCTAGTAGGCATCAGGAATGAAGAACATCTGCTGCATGTCTCCTTATCAATCCTGACACAGCTACACTGAAACAAAATGAGAGGGACCCCCATAACTGGCTCCAGCTTAGCCCAATCTGGCTTTGTCCTTAGATCCAAAAATACTAAAGCTGTTAGAGACCCTAGAGATGATCTACTTCACACTTCTGGTGCAGATAAATAAACTCTGGTACAGAGTGGACAGGACTCTTCTAGGGTCACATGACTGCTAATTGCAAAGCCAGGTCTGAACCACATCAGTGCTTATGGAGAACTTATCCTCACTATGGTCCTTAATTTACTCTTGTTGACAACAGTATTTGTCAGGGCAAAGATAACTCCAGGTAGAGATTCAACATAGTCCTATGAACTCTCCAAATAACAGTAACCCCAGTTACAGTAGACATGAAAGGCCAAGTGTCCTCTCATGAGCCTTTCTGGGGTTAGGATCCTGAAAAACTAGGCACTACCACTACATTCCAAACATTCTGCAAGATAACATTTCAAGCCAGAGACAATGTATTCTCAGAGACTCTCACCAAAGAGAGTGAGGCAGGCTATTCCTGAGATCTTCCCAGAACCAAAGGTATTGAAGAGGCACTTGTAACACCCTTCATCTTCCAAGGTGGTATTCCAGAAGGTAATGGTTGAGCTCATGAGTCCCAGCTGGGTGATGTTTATCTTGTCCTTATAGGCAGGCTGGACCACAACCCCATGGTTCTGGCTAAAGGTGATCATGTTTTCTGGGCTTACAGCCTTGATTTTTTGCCATGTCACAATCAGAACTTCCTGGGGATTTTGCAGAGAGCATCTTAAAGAAGCAGGTGTGTTCAGCAACTCTCTTACATCTTGGGTCTCCACTTTCATCATGGAATCATAAAAAAACATTTATATTTTAAATTTTAATACATACACAAGTATACATTTTTTGATTAAAAACAATGCACGTTCAAAGTCAAATTTAGAAAAGATACAGAAAAATGCAAAAAAAGAAAACAACATTTACCTACCTTCCTGATGTTGCTAGAGAAATATAAGTTCAAATATTTGTTCAGTCTTTAAGAGTAGCAGAGTAGAAAAATAAGAAAGCAAACTCCCAGTGACCAGAAATTACATGAAGAATCCCTGTAGGCTGGAAATTAGGTGAAGTGAGGTTGAAGATGGAAAGTGCCAAATAGGATAGAAGCATCACCAAGTGAGTTTATGCCTGGAGCAGTAACAGCTAGGAATAAGAAAGGGCCAATGGACAATAGGCAGAGTGATTAGTTTAAGTGAAGAAGGTATAGCAGCTCTATACATTCCACACACATACCTGCAAGGGAAGGAGCAGCAGTAGTGATGTCTGCCTTCAGGAAGCAGTGGTGAATATAGGAACACAAGATAGAGAGATATACAGGACAGTGCTCCAGGAGGCTGATAGTACCAGAGAGATTTGACCACCAAATGACAATCTACACATTCCCCCATTTTTAGTGTATGCAGTGCAGAATATAAGGCATGGCAATAATTTCTTCCCCCTCCAATGCTGGCTAGTCATATTGATACGATAGATGACTCAATGGGAGATCTCAATAAAACAAATAGCCAAACATTTGAGAAAGTTAACATAATGATAGAGGAATAATAAACTCTACAAACCCAAGAACTCACCAAATGAATAAAGATATCATAAATAAACATTTTGATGTGAATAAATGTGATATCTTAAGTGTGAAAAGGAACCAGCACTGTAAATAGTAGAAACCAGAGATGCAGAAAATGAGAAATGTAAACTCTTAACAGACTTAGCAGAATAAATATCACTGAAGAGTAAATTAGTAAGTAGGAAGACCAGGTCATAGAATTTTTCCAGAATGTGGCACAAAGGGATAAAGATATAGAAAGGATTAAAGAAAAATTCAAAGACTAGAATGTTTCAGCATGAGTCCAGTAAGAATTTTAAAAGGAGAGAAAGGGGAGAATAGAAGACAAAAACACTGTAAGGAACAAAAATGTATTTTTCAAAATGATAAAAGGAGGAATCTAAAATAAGACATACCAATCATGAAACTTCATGCACCTAACAACATAACTCTGAAATATATAAAAAGCTAATAGAACTACAAAGAAAAATCCATAAATCCATAATCATAATGGGAGAGTTTTTCATTGTTCCCTTGGAATTTTCATTTCCATATATTAAAAAAATAAGTAAAGCAATAAAACCAAATATAAGGATATAGAGCATTTGAAAAACAAATTTTTATATATAAATTATTATATATGTATGTGTAGTATGTGCATATGAGCATGTATTTGTAAACTTTTACCCAAAAGAAAACATACAATCTTTTCAAACAACATGTGGAACATACCCCAAAACTGAACTTGAAATAGTATACAAAAAAATGACCTTGAACTCTGTCCATAATGCAATAAAATTAGAAATTTACATGCTTCTTTTAACTCCTTAATTACACCAGAAATCATAACAAGAATTATAAATCACTATGAATGACAATAAGAATATCATATATTAAAATCTGTAGAAATTTACAAAGCAGTTCTCAGAGGGAAATATTTAATCCTAACTTAATTTACTGGGAAACAAGAAAGATTGAAGAAAATGAATACACACAGATATCCAAAATTCCCACCCCACCCAAGAAATGATAAAAGGAGTGAATTAATAAAGTTAAAGGCACAAATTAATAAAATGCTACACAAAATTTTGAATTAAAACACCAAAATCTGTTATTTTTTTTTAAGACTAATAACACAGATAAACTGTCTAGAGTAATTAGAAAAAAAGAAGGCAGCATAAACAAACAAACAATATCCACTCAACAACATCAAGAATGAAAAGATGGGCATAGCAACAAATACAAATTGGAACCCGCAAGTGTTGCATAATTCCAATTTTAGTGAGGTGTACTCTTGGTAGATGTGAAAAGTTCTGGGGGGAATACCGGTTGTTAGGACTGGAGTTTCCAAAAGGTTTGTTGAGATTTTTCAGAGTAGAGATCTGAAGAAATTGCTGCTTTTAGAATAGAGAGTAGAAAAGGGATCAAAACTAGAGTTTTAACTTCTTGGGTAACTTTTCCCTTTGACTAATAATTTAGTGGAAAGCTTACAATTCTTCGCTGCATATATGAAACTCCATTTAGGGTTGGTAAATCCTGTGTTGTACATGGTATGAAGTTTCCCTTTCCTACCCCTGTGAAGGCTGATGTAGTACAACATCACGCGGAAGGTGATAAAAGGCCAGCAGCAAAGTGAGGTGTGGTCTCCTATGGAACCGAGGAGAAGGGACTGGCACAAGTAGGAAATTCAGCAGATGAGTGGAGAGCATAGGTGTATGTTTTATATAATAGACTATGTGAACCTATGTAACCTCCATATTTCATTATTTTTAGTATTTTTCTGTAAGAGGGACACACCCAAATTTAAGGCTTATTACCAGACTACCTTCCCAAAAGGCCATATTCATTCACACTCCCTTAGGCATTCCCATATCTTTACAAACATAGGGAATTATTATTTTAAACATTATTCAATTTGATAGGTGAAAAATGATATCTTAATTTAGGAAGAATTTTTTCATGTCTGGTTTTATCTATGAAAAGTTTCTTAATATTAAAGTCTTTGGAAACATTGGAAAAAATGTGGAAGGCAGAAAGAACCACTCTCAGTCAGCCAAACAAATTACACATTTAAATAATTCATGGAGACAGATGAACTAACACAGCACAAACAAGAGTGGCCAAATGTCTCCACTCCAAAAACTGTGTTTCCTGGATTCCATGCAGGGGAATTGAGTATCTTTACCTTGTGCCCTGCATAACATCATGGCAGCCAAGAACCAAATCAGTTGGAAGGTAGACAGATGACAGAAGAGCCTCCTCAACACCTGAAGACAGAAAGCAAAGTACAGAAATGGGCGTTTGGATGTGGACAAAGCTAAGGAAGCTTCAATCTAATCGCTGTTTCAGGAAATGTTGCAGCTAAAGTTTTAACCACCGGAAACCTTTGGTTTTGTGGAAGCAGAACCAGAGGCTATAAATGGAAGAAATAACAGAGGGTGCTCAGGATATGGGAAGGGAAAAGCAGCAGTGTGGTTCCTTCATTATGGCCATCAATAAGCAATTTGAGGCCTTGCCTCCAAAGCCACCACTGTCAAGACTGCTGGGAAAACAAACTGCCATAAGTATACCCAGAGAACATAGAGACTGCAAATGCTGAAGAACATTCACTCCCCCAAATAATCCACGTCTGTTAATATTAAAAATGTAACTCAGATTGTAATCGCTTGGCAGAATATGTGACTGCTGAGGTAGATTTTCCTACAAATTCTGCACAGTTTATGTAAATTTTACCTTTTAAAAACCAGTAATGGCTTTATTTTTTCGTCACTGCTTTATTTTCATGTGTCTGGCAGAAATCCTTGGCCTTTTTACAAATCATGGTGGTATTTAAGGGAATATTATTCTGGGTATAATTTTGTTACAAAATGAGAGAGTAGAATGGAGACAGAATAACTTTACTCTGCAGCAGCCCCATGGCTGGCTTTGGTCTACGTTAGTGTGTTCACTGTAAGGGGGTACAAGCAAGGAATGTAAATTTTCCCTATATTTTTTCCTATATTCTATATTTTTCTATAATTGAGGTGTGTAAGAAATATAGGTTTCTCCGTATTTTTCTTTAACTGAACTTAATTTTTATTTCATGCTGCCATTCCAACTAGAGGTAGAGACTTAATTTCAGTCAATATCACATACTCTCTGTCAGTTTAGCCCACCAACACTTCACAATTGTCCCAAACTCTGGCACTGCATCCACAGTCCTGGGAATGCCAAGCTGTGGGACAGGACCATTAACCCTTGGTTACAACCATCTATCCATGCTGGCACTGTGTTTCCCTCAAGTCATCCTGGTCATCGGTATGTACAATTAAATCTTGTGCTTACAGGATGTTCTCTCATGTTTCCCGATTCTCCAGATTCTGTGCTCCTGGATTCTTCTGTGCTGAACAAAGGAGAATTCTACAAGGCTCTCTGACTAGACTCCCATGTGTCTGTCCATCTCTGTTTTACAGTTCCCTTGCCATGATGGGCAGGCTTTCCTCTTCCCACAGTTCCCCGCAAGAAAGCAAGGCACAGGTGTTTTCTGTTCTTTGATTTCAACACCTACCTGTAAGTTCTATTCACCACCATCCTGGACTCCCTACTCCTGGGGGCCAGGCACAGAGCATCCTTTTCAGGACACAAACCAACACTATTCAGTCCCTCTTTGCTCTCCCAGCCTAGGGTTAAAGAAGCTGCTTCCTCCATCACTTTGTATTCTTCCCATCAACTTTTTCTGGGATGAAGGCCTGTCCTTGATCTTTCAGCATTTAGGCTTTTAAAACTCAAATGCTTAGGCTCTTGCTATTTCAATACTTTGGCTTCTGAGTGTCCATCAACAGATGAATGGATAACGAAGATGTGGCACATATATACAATGGAATATTACTCAGCCATAAAAAGAAACGAAATTGAGTTATTTGTAGTGAGGTGGATGGACGTAGAGTCTGTCATACAGAGTGAAGTAAGTCAGAAAGAGAAAAACAAATACCGTATGCTAACACATATATATGGAATCTAAAAAAAAAAAAAAAATGGTCATGAAGAACCTAGGGGCAGGACAGGAATAAAGATGCAGACGTAGAGAATGGACTTGAGGATATGGGGAGGGGGAAGGGTAAGCTGGTACAAAGTGAGAGAGTGGCATGGACATATATACACTACCAAACATAAAATAGATAGCTAGTGGGAAGCAGACGCATAGCACAGGGAGATCAGCTCGGTGCTTTGTGACCACCTAGAGGGGTGGGATAGGGAGGATGGGAGGGAGGGAGATGCAAGAGGGAAGAGATATGGGGACATATATATATGTATAACTGATTCACTTTGTTATAAAGCAGAAACTAACACACCATTGTAAAGAAATTACACTTCAATAAAGATGTTAAAAAAAAAAAAAACTTTGGCTTCTGACACTAAAAAGTTTTCTTTGGCATTCTAATTCCACACCATCATGCCACATGGAAATCCAGGCTCTAGCAAAGGCTGTGATGAGGAATGCAAATAGTTTGGCTTTCAGAGTAAAAATCTGTCTTTCAGGATAAGAGAGAAAGCAGACACACACCAAAACACAAGATGCACGAACTGGGGGCCAGCAATGTTTAAGAAACAGAAGCACAGTGATTGAGGCAAAGGGAATTAGAAAGAAAGCTTTGCTATTAATTATATACACATTTCCTCTGGCTGACTTGAGTTCAGGCTAGCACCAATACTAGATGTGTAAGCTAGGACAAATCATTTTACCTCTCTGAAATGCAGAAAAAAAAATAATAGTACCAACCTACTCTCTGTTAAAAAGACTAAATGAGATAGTATATGTAAAGCTCCTAGAACAGTGACTGATACAAATAAGCACTAAATCAATGTTGCTGTTATCTCTTTGGGTTACTATGAGAATTAATTAAGCATTTAAAGTATTTAATACAGTGCCTAAGGTATGGTAAAAGCCAATATGTGTTAGGTAGTTTAAAAAATTCATTAATCAGATCACACAATAATGGAAATAGAGAAGTCCATTTATAACCTTTGTCAAGAGGGCCAGGGTTCACAGGCCTGGGTCTTACCTGACAGCTGCCCATCTACACTGCCCCTATACATACCTCTTACCTGAAAATTTCTAGGTCCAAATCCTGACCCTGCCACATACAGTCACATGGACTTGGAAAACTTAACCTCTCTGCCTGTTTCTTTATTTGTAAAATTGGGTAATAACTCCTCCTTTGAAGGATAGTGGTGAAGATTAAGAGCACCTGGCACTCAGTAAACACTAGCTCTCAGGCCACCATTCTCCTTTGTTAAGGAAAAGAGTGAAATAACTGGCTGTGTGATCCTGCCAATAAACTATATACACACAAAAAAATTACTTCAGGCATTACTTGTATTTAGATTTTATTTTTTATTATTTTAATCAATTACCAATGTAAATGAAAATCCTCTCCTTCCTTCATTTTGTCATATACACAGGTCCTGAATAAACAAAATGTCTGTCTCTCGCGGATACCCTGGGTTTTAACCCTGATTTATCCAATCCTTTATGGCTTCCCAAGGCAAAGGCCCAGAGGATGCAGAAAGAGGCTGGAGCATCACAGAGGGGGCCAGCTCTCCTGGAGAGCCTGAGCCTGAAATTCTGAGACCGCACCCCAGGGTTCAGGGCCAAAACCGAGCCAATACAGGACCCTCTATCCCCGCCGCCAGCGCCCGCCTCCCAGCCCAGTTCCTGTCTGAGAATGTCGAGGATCTTCGGAGAAGCGTCTCCGGAGCCTGCGCCTGGCAGCATCCTTTTTCCAGAGCACCGGAACGCCAGGAATGGCCTGTAAACCACCCTTTGGAAGGCAAAATCCGCTTCTCAGCAAGGTTAAGGGCTGAGAGGAAAGCGCTAGCAGAAATCCCACCTCCGAACCAGACTGGGGAAAGCCGCAGCCCGGCGCTCTCAGCCCGCCACCGCCCCAGGGCCACCGGAGCGATGTCGCCCACCCTGCGCCCTCTTTCCCACGCCTGGCCCGGCTCACCAGCCACTCCATCCTCGCTCCTGGCCGCGCGGGGTGTTTGGCTTCAGCTGGGAAGCCCGGAGGGATCTCACACCGGACCAGACAGAGCTCCTCCAGTTCTGTGGAGCAAGGATGCGCCCCGCCAGCGCCTGCGGAGAGCTGCCTCACTCCTCCTCCGACACAAATACCCCTCCTCCCCACCCCCGCCCCGCCCCCCAAGCAGAGGCGTGAAGGCCAGTTTTTCCAGTGCACTTGTAGGGGATAAAATAAAATAAATAGTACTCCTCTTTTCCCATCTTCAAAACGATTCGCAGTTTTCAGAGGTGGCAACTGGGGAAACAGAAAATGTCTGAAAAAATATACACCGTTTCCATTTTCATTGTGCAGACAGAGAAAGGAAACGGAGAGGTGGGAAGACATGAATTGTTTCACTGCGTTGGCGCTTGGAGGAATGGCAATCTACTCTGTGGAGCTGGCAAGTACGAAATGATTTTTGAGAAATGTTACACAGTTTCCACAATTACCACCTCGGAAAATCCAAATATTTTGAAGCTGAATTTAACCAATAGACACTTTACAAAACAAATGTATATTTTTATCTAGAACCAAATTATATATTGAAGCCATCAATGCTGTAATGATCTCTCCATTCATGATGTGACTGGGTTTTTTTCTCTATGTGAGGAGTTTTCTTTCATTTGTATTGATGATGAGGATTCTTCTCATTTTAACAAGTTCTGGAGTTCTTGGCTCTTAGACAAACAAAGAAAGACGAACAGATCAATGAAGTGTTCAATTCCTAAAGCCTTTTCTGTTTTCCTAACACCACCCCTCTGACAAGGTGCTGGGACAGAGCTTTTACCTAAGGATCCATGGGGCTGTAAATTCCAGGGCGGTAACTAAAATAATGACTGATTTTCAGAAAAACACAAACATATTGAAAGGACTAAAATATTCATGGAGTGCCAAACAGGATACATAAAAGAAAGCCAATTTATAGACATAGTGGAATTAAGATCAAATTAAGGAAATTGAAAGAAAATTCTTAAAGCTTCAAAAATGACAAGTAGAAACACCAAGAAAGAGCATCAAAGTGACTTTATTTTTTATTTTTTTAAACAGCTGTGTTTTATTTAATTAATTAATTATTATTATTTTTATTTTTAGCTGCATTGTGTCTTCATTGCTGCGCGCAGGCTTTCTCTAGTTGCCGTGAGCGGGGGCTACTCTTCGTTGTGGTATGCGGGCTTCTCATTGCAGTGGCTTCTCTTGCGGAGCACGGGCTCTAGGCGTGCGGGCTTCAGTAGTTGCAGCATGCAGGCTCAGTAGTTGCAGCACACGGGCTCTAGGGCGTGTGGGCTTCAGTAGTTGTCGTGCATGGGCTCAGTAGTTGTGGCTCACGGGCTCTAGAGCACAGGCTCAGTAGTTGTGACTCACAGGCTTAGTTGCTCCGCAGCATGTGGGATCTTCCCAGACCAGGGATCGAACCCGTGTCCCCTGCATTGGCAGGCGGATTCTCAACAACTGTGCAACCAGGGAAGTCCCCAAAGTGACTTTAAATTTCACAAGGTAGTGCTGGATGCAAGAAGGCAATGAGTTAACTTTCAAAATATTGAAGAAAAATAACTTTGAATTCTACTTTATCTTTTATAAATATTGTTACAAAGGTATATTTAAAAAATACTTTGAATTTTTTGATTAAATATGTTATTCATAGAGGAAAGTGCATACATCATAACTACCCAATATGAATCGTCATAGAGTAAACATACTTGCATAGCCAGAAGCAGATAAAAAACTGACTATTCCCAGCTCACCAGAAACTGTCCTACTCTCTTTGCCTACCCTTCCTGTCACTGCCACCTTCCCACCACTCTTACTTTCAACATCATAGACTAGACTTGCCTGTTCGTAAACTTTGTATAAATGGCATCATAGAGTATGTCCTCATTTGTATCTGGGTTCTTTCACTCAACAGATTTGAAAAATTCATCCATGTTATTGCATGTAGTTGTGGTTCATTCATTCTCACTGCTGTATACTATCCCATTCTTTAAATGCCACATTTATTTATCTATTCTGCTGTTACTAGACATTTGTTTGTTTCCATTTTGGGGTTATTTTTAATAGTGGTGTTATAAACATTCTTATACATGGCTTTTCCTAAACACATGTACACCATGCTGTTAGATTATTTTTTGTTTTTGCCAGTTTTATCTTTTTCTATCACTTTACTTTAAAATTTTCTCTATTGTTTTTCCCCCCCAAGTATATAGATGATATTTTGCAGATGATATTTTGACATTTTAATAAATCTACTGAAAGACTCTGTCCTAAATTTTATTACCAAAATATTATAAAATGACAGGATAAAAAAAAGATTTTGTTAAGCATATAAATCTCAGAAAATTTATTACATCAAGACTCTCCTTGAAAATATTTTCAAAAGAAGTATTCTAGAAAAAAGAAAAATTAATCCAGGAGGATGCTACATAGAAAGATATGCAGAAAGGGTAAATAAACTCATCAAAACTTATAACTGCCTAGAAAAAGCAAGATCCCCAAAATTGTATGTTTATAATTCAATAATTCAAATGTGCATGGAAGGGGGTAAGAGGTTAGATAATAAGATTATGACAGGTAGGTGAGAATTATGCCAAGATGTGTATGTTTAAGAAATAAACATTAAAATATAAGTTCTTAGTAAGTTAAGGCAGAACACCAGAAGAATAGCATAAAATATGATTCAAACTAGCAAAAGAATATTTAACCTAGTGAAAGACAGCATAGGAGAAAAGAGAAAAATGTTACCAGTATGAAATGTGAAAGTCAAAAATAAAATGGAAAAAATGTTCTATTATATTAGCATTTATGACATATACAAATAAGCTAAAAACACAAAAGATAGAGACTTGGGATGCAGAAGAGTGAACAAAAGAGGGGAAAAAAAAATCCCTGCCATCATGGAGCATAAACATTGTTCAAAAATTCTTTGGAAAAGAAGAAATGTGCTTATATAATTAAACACTTTGCAAGAAAGGAAAAATATGTTTAAAATTCTTGGACAAATTTAAAGGAGCACTCAGAGCTAATTTATCACCTGAAATATATATATCAGCTACCAATGTTGAGCAAAAGAAGCAAACAGTGAACTCAACAAAATAAGAAGGACAGATACAATAAAACTACAGGCAAAAATCAATAAAAAGGAACAAAATTGAATAAACATAAAAGGATTTTTTTCCTAGAGATTGATTGAACAAAACTATGGCAAAATTTACTAAGAAAAATAGAAAATAAAAAGAAACAATATAGAATGAAAGTTAGAAATAATACTGGTATAACAAATAGAAAAAATAACAAGACAGTATTATAAACAATCATATCAATTAAAAAATTCTGAAAGTGACAGATGGATCATAAGAATTTTTACCATTTTAATTGACATTTTAACAACATAAAATCTTCCAATTCATGAACATGGAATGTCATTCCATTTGTTGTGTCTTCTCTAATTTCTTTCATTAATATTTTATAGTTTTCACTTTACAATTCTTTTTTTAACATTTTTTAAAAATTGAACTAATTAGGACCTACTGTATAGCACAGGGAACTCTACTCAATACTCTGTAATGATCTATATGGGAAAATAATCTAAAAAAGAGTGGATATATGTATATGTATAACTGATTCACTTTGCTGTACAGCAGACACTAACACAACATTGTAAACCATCTATACGCCAATAAATTTTTTTTAAAAATTGAAGTATAGTTAATTTACAATGTTGTGTTAGTTTCAGGTGTACAGCAAAGTGATTCATTTATACATACATATATATATATTCTTTTTCAGATTCTTTTTCATTATAGGTTATTACATGTTACTGAATATGGTTCCCTGTGTTGTATAGTAGATGGTGTATGAGCATTTTACTTATTTTTGTTTTGTTTATTTATATATTTAATTATTTCTTCCTGTTTTCTTGAGATATAATAGAATACAGCATGTATAAGTTTATGGTGTACAGAATAATGATTTGACTTACACACATCATGAAATAATTACTACAATAAATTTAGTGAAGATCCATCATCTCATATAGATACGATAAAATAAAAAGGAAAAAATTTTTCTCCTCATGATGAGAACTCTTAGGATTTACTCTCCTAACAACTTCCATATATAACATAGAGCAGTGTTAATTATATTTATCATGGTGTGCATGACATCCTTAGTACTTATTTATCTTATAACTGGAAATTTGTACCTCTTGACCAGCTTCATCCAATTCCCCCTCCCCCCATTCACTGCCTGTGGTAACCGCAAATCTGATCTCTTTTACTATGAACTTGTTTGTTTGTTGGCTTGTTTTTGAAGTAAAGTAGACCTACAACACTATGTTTGTTCCCAGTGCACAACATAGTGATTCAATATTTCTGTACATTACAAAATGGTCACCACAATAAGTCTAGTTACCTCCTAGACAATAAAAAGATATTACATAGTTATTGACTATATTCTCTACACTATACCTTTCATACCTGTGGCTCATTTATTATGCAACTGGAAATTTGTACCTCCTAATTTCCCTCATCTATTTCTCTCATCCACCCACTCTATCCCTTCTGGCAACCATCTGTTCTCTGTATCTATGACTTTTTCTATTTTGTTATGTTTGTTCCTTTGTTTTGTTTTTTAGATTCCACATATAAGTGAAATCATATGGTATTTATATTTCTCTGACATTTCATTTAGCATAATACCATCTAAGTTCATCTATGTTGTCACAAATGGCAAGATTTCATTCTGTTTTATGGTTGAGTAGTATTCCATGGTATATATATACAAAATCTGCTTTATCCATTCATCTATCAGTGGGACCTTAGGTTGCTTCCATATCTTGGCTATTGTAAATAATGCTGCAATGAACACAGGGGTGCATATATCTTTTCAAATTAGTGTTTTCATTTTCTTTGGATAAATACCCAGGAGTAGAATTTATGGATCATATGGTAGTTCTATTTTCCATTTTTTGAGGAACCTACATATTATTTTCCATAGTGGCTGCACCAATTTACATTTCCACAAGGGTTCTCTTTTCTCTACATCCTTGCCAACACTTGTTATTTGTTGTCTTTTGGATAACAGTCATTCTAACAAGTGTGAGGTGATATTTTATTGTGGTCTTGAGTTGCATTTCCCTGATGATTAGTGATGTTGATCCTGATGTCATGTGCCTGTTGGCCATCTGTATGTCTTCTTTGGAAAAAATGTCTATTCTGGTCCTATGCCCATTTTTTAATTGGTTTATTTGTTTTTTGATGGTGACTTATATGAGTTCTTTGTATATTTTGGATATTAACCCCTTATCAGATATATTGTTTGAAAATATCTTCTCCTAAACAGTAGATGGCCTTTCCATTTTGTTAGTTCCCCCTGTGTTCATTGCAGCATTATTTACAATATCCAATTTTAGTTTGATGTAGTTCCATTTGTTCATTTGTTTGTTTGTTTGTTTCTCCTGCCTGAAGAGACAGAGCCAAAAAAATATTGCTAAGACTGATGACAAAGAGCTTACTGCCAATGTTTTCTTCTAGCAGTTTTATGGTTTCAAGTTTTACATTTACATCTTTAATCCATTTTGAGTTTATTTTTGTATATGGTGTGAGAAAGTAGTCCAGTTTCATTCTTTTGAACATAGCTGTCCAGCTTTCCCCAACATAATTATTGAAGAGTCTGTCTTTTCCCTATTGTATATTCTTGCCTCCTGTATCATAGATTAACTGACCATATAAGTGTGGGCTCATTTCTGGGCTCTGATTCTGTTCCATTAATCTATGTACCTGTTTCTGTGCTAGTACCATATTGCATTCATGACTGTAGCTTCATAGTACTGTTTGAAATAAGGGAGTGTGATACCTCCAGCTTTGTTCTACTTTCTCAAGATGGATTTGGCTGTTTGGGGTCTTTTGTGTTTCCGTACAAATTTTAGAATTATTTGTCCTAGTTCTGTGAAAAATACTTTTTTCCATCCCCTTACTTTCAGGCTAGTGTATCTTTGGATCTGAAGTGAATCTCTTATAAAGAGCATATATATGGGTCTTGTTTTTTTTATTCATTCTGTCACTTTATATCTTTTGATTTGAGCATTTAGTCTATTTACATTTAAAGTAATTATTGATAGGTATGTACTTATTGCCATTTTGTTAATTGTTTTCAGGTTGTTTTATAGTCCTTTTTTGTTCCCTTCTTCTTTTGCTCTCTTCTCTTGTGATATGGTGACTATTTTTAGTTTTATTTTTGGATTTCTTTCTCCATTTTGTGTGTGTATATATCATAATTTTTGGTTTGAGGTACAAATGTCATTTTGTGTGTGTATATATCATAATTTTAGGTTACCATGAGGTTTATATATAGCAATCTATATATAGATTATTTATATATACATGATTATTTTAAGTTGCTGATCTCTTAAGTTCAAACTCTTTTTAACAGCCTTACATTTTTACTCCTCCCACTAAGTTTACTGTTTTGACATTATGTTATTCATCTTTTTATTTTGTGTATCCCTTTACTACTTATTGTGAATATAGTTGATTTTAGTACCTTTGTCTTTTAACCTTTCTACTAAGTTTATTAGTTGACCTACTACCTTTACTGTATACTTGCCTTTACCAATGAGATTTTTCCTTTCATAATTTTCATACCTCTAGTTTTTGTTCTTTTCTTTTCTGCTTAGAGAAATTCCTTTTACATTTCTTATGAAGCTGGTTTGGTGGTGAAGTCTTTTAGCTTTTGCTTGTCTGTAAAACTTTTGATCTCTCCATTAAATCTGAATGAAGGTCTTGCTGAATAGAGTATTCTTGTTTGTAGGTTTTTTTCCTTTCATCACTTTAAATATATCGTGCCACTCCCTTCTGGCATGCAGAGTTTCTGCTGTAAAGTCAGCTGACATGCTTATGGGAGTTCCCTTGCATATAACTTGTTACTTTTCCCTTGCTGCTTTTAAAATTCTCTCTTTATCTTTAATTTTTGCCATTTTAATTACAATGTGTCTTGGTGTGTTCCACTTTGGGTTGATCCTATTTGGGACTCTCTGTTCTTCTTGGACCTGGATGTCTGTTTCCTTTCTCAACTTAGGGAAGTTTTCAGCTAATATATCTTCATATATGTTCTCTGTCTCTTTTTCTCTCTTCTCCTTCAGGGCCCCTTATAATGACAATGTTAGTGCACTTGATGTTGTCCCAGAAGTCTCTTAAACTGTCCTCATTTTTTAAAATTCTTTTTTCTTTTTTTCTGTTCAGCTTGAGTGATTTCCACACTCTGTCTTCGAGTTCTCTGACCCATTCTTTGTATCATCTAATCTACTGTTGATTCCTTCTAGTGTATTTTTTTTAATTTCATTTATTGTATTCTTCAGCTTTGTTTGCTTCTTCTTTATATTTTCTAACTCTTTGTCAAACTTCTCACTGTGTCCATCCATTCTCCTTCCAAGTTCACTGATCATCTTTATGACTATTACCTTGTACTCTTTATTAGGTAGATTGCTTATCTCCACTTTCCACCTCTTCTTCTAAGGTTGTAACCTCTTCCTTTATTTTGAAAATATTCCTGAGTTATTTCATTTTGCCTGATACTCTGCTTTTATTTCTATGTATTAGGTAAACCTAATATTAGGTAGGTGGTTACATTTTCAGATCTTGGAGAAGTGGCCTTATGAGGAAGATGTCCTATGGAGCCCTGAAGCACAGTCCTCTCTGTTCAGCAGAGGTATATGCTCTAGGGGTTCCCCTGTGTGGACTGCATAGGCCCTTCTGTTGTTGTGGGACTGACTACTGTGGGTCTCTGATGAGCATGGCTAGTCCTTAGCATGGTTGGTTGTCAGGCCCTGCCTAGTACAGAAGTTGCTGGCCACTGGTGGGTGGAGCTAAGTCCCAGGGCTGGTGCCAGCTCACTGATTGTTCGGTCTCAATCTTGTTGCAGCTGGCTGTTGGGCTCAGGGGGTCCTGAGGCTGGTGCTGGCCCACTGGTGCACCAGACTGGAGCCCATGGGGTGCTGCGAATGGTGTCTCTCCACTGCTGCACCCCAGAGTTGGCGGGCTGCTCCTTGCCTACTTGTGGGCAGGACTGGGTTCTGGTATGGTTGACTGTGGTGGCCTAGGAGTCCCAGGGCTGGTGCCTGCCCACTGTTGGGTGAGGCCAAGTCCCAGGACTGGTGCTGGCCTGCTGGTGGGCAGGGCCATGTCCTGGTGCAGCTGGGGCCAGATTCCACCAACATCTATATCCTCAGGGTGAGACCAAGTTGTCTCCTGCCTCTTCATGAAGCTCTCCAAGATCAGCAAGTGGGTCTGACTCAGGCCCTTTTAAATTACTGCTTCTGCCCTGGGTCTCTGTTGTGTGAGATTTTTGTGTGCACCCTTTAACAGTGAAGTCTCTACTTCCTACAGCCCTCTGGCTCTCCTGAAAGCACACCCCACTGGCCTTCAAATCCAGATTTTCTAGGTGCTAATCTTCCTGGTTCAGGACCTCCAGCCTGGGTTGTTCAATATGGAACTTGGACCCCTCACTCCTGAAGCTCTGCAATTGTGATTATCCTCCCGTTTGCAGGTCTCCTACCTGGCAGTGTGGGTCTTGAATATACTGAGTCTCCATTCCCCCATCCATCTTGTTGTGGTTCCATCTTTATATCTTTAGTTGTAGAAGATCTTTTCTGCTAGTCTTTGGGTTGTCCTCATTGATATTTGCTCTTAAAATGGTTGTAATTTTGGTGTGCCCATGGGAGGAGGTGAGCTCAGGGTCTTCTTCCTCCACCATCTTGGCCAAGTCCAAGCCTATATAAGCCTTTTAATGTGCCATTGAATTCAGTTTCCTGGCATTTTGTTGAGGACTTTTGCATACATATTTGTTACAGCTATTGTCCAGTAGTTTTTCTGTTCTTGTGTTGTCTTTGTCTGACTTTGGTATCAAGGTAAATCTAGCCTAATAAGATGGGTTTGAAACTGTTCCCTCCCTTTCAATTTCTTGAAAGAGTTTGCGAAGCATTGGCATTAAATCCTGTTTAAATGTTTGGTAGAATTCAGTAATGAAGCCATCTAGTCCTGGACTTTTCTTTATTGGAAGGTTTTTGGTTACTGATTCAACCTGCATACTAGTTATCAGTCTGTTCAGACTTTCTATTTCTTCATAATTTAGTTTTGGTAAGTTGTATGTTTCTAAGAATTTATCGATTTCTTCTAGGTTATCTAGTTTTTTGATATATATCACAGTAGTCTCTTATGATCCTTTTTATTTCTGTGCATCAATCATAATGTCTCTTGTTTCATTTCTCATTTTATTTATTTAAGTCTTCTTTCTTTTCTTCTTAGTCTAGCTAATGGTTTGTCATTTTTTTTAACTTTTCAAAAACCAACTTTTAGTTTTGTCAATTTTTTCTATTATTTTTTAATTTTCTATTTCATTTAATCTTTGTAACTTCCTTCCTTCTGCTAACTTTGCGCTCAGTTTTTTCTTCTTTTTCTAGCTCCCTAAGGAGTAGAATTAGGTTTTTTTATGCAATGCCTATCAAAATTCCCATAGAATTTTTTTACATAAATAGAAAAAAACAAATCTATGATTCATATCGAACACAAAAAAACATCAATAGCTAAATCAATCTTGAGAAAGAGGAATGAAGCTGGAGGTATAACACTTCCTGATTTCAGAATATAGTACAAAGTTACATTAATCAAAACAGTATGGGGGCTTCCCTGGTGGCACAGTGGTTGAGAATCTGCCTGCCAATGCAGGGGACACGGGTTTGAGCCCTGGTCTGGGAAGATCCCACATGCCGCAGAGCAACTGGGCCTGTGAGCCACAACTACTGAGCCTGCGTGTCTGGAGCCTGTGCTCCGCAACAAGAAAGGCTGCGATAGTGAGAGGCCCGTGCACCGCAATGAAGAGTGGCCCCCGCTCGCCGCAACTAGAGAAAGCCCTCGCACAGAAACGAAGACCCAACACAGCTAAAAATAAATAAATAAAACTAAAAAAAAAACAGTATGGAACTGGGGTAATGACAGACATATGGATCAATGCAATAGAAGAGGGAACTCAGAAATAAATCCAAATGTATACAGTTGACTAATCTTTGACAAGGGTGCTTGACAAGGGAAGGTCCAAGAACACATGATGGGGAAAGGATTGTTTCTTGAACAAATGATGTTGTGAAAACTAGATATCCACATGCAAAAGACTGAAATTAGACCCTTATTTTACACCATACAGAAAAATCAAATCAAAATGAATTAAAGACTTAAATGTAAGATTTGAAACTGTTAAACTCCTAGAAGAAAACATAGAGGAAAAACTTCATGAAATTCGTCTTGGCAATGATTTCATGGATGTCACACCAAAAACACAGGCCACAAAAGCAAAAATAGACAGATGGAACTATATCAAGCTAAAGAGCTTCTGCCCAACAAAGGAAACAATGACAGCATGAAAGGGCAACCTAAAGAATATGAGAAATATTTTCAGGAGTCGTTAAGAGTCATAAAACCATCACAAGCATGCAAATGTTGGTTTCTCAGTGTCATTAATGACATTTAAAACCATAACTTACTCATGTATGTTCCAGATATGGAACAGGAAACAATTACTCAGATACACAAGCAAGTAGCTCCAGGATAGGCAACGACATTTGGTCACTGTCAGGGTTTGTCCTCCATGTGAATCTTGGAGGTCTTGCTTCAACCCCAAAGTGCTTGCACAGGAAACTGTCTTGAGCTTCTGCACCTAATTTCTTCCAATTATAGCCACATCATCTGGCCTAATGAGTTTCTAAAAGTAGTTTTCATTTTATTTAGAGCATGTTTCCAGATGTGTTTTTAAATTAATCAGTGCTAGTAATAAAAGATAACATGACCCTGGGGAAAAAAAATTGTAGACCATATATCTGATGAGGTTAATCTCCAAAACATATATCTATAAAGAGCTCCTATAACTCATAGCAAAAAAAAAGAAAAAAAAAATACACACAACAACAACAATAAAAAACCCTAATAACCCAATGAACAAATAGGCTTGAGAATTTGAACAGATATTTCTCCAAAGAAGATACAAACACCCAAGAGGTATATGCAAAAATAGTCAATGTCACTAATCATCAGGGAAATATGAATCAATCCACAGTGAGATATCACCTGACATCTGTCAGGATGGCTATTATTAAAAAACAAAAGACAACAAGTGTTGGTGAGGATGTGGTGAAGTGACAACACTTGCTTGCTATTGGTGGGAATGCAAAATGGTGCAGCTGCTATGGAAAACAGTACAGAGGTTTCTTAAAAAATTTTAAATAGAACCACATATGTTCTAGTCTCACTTCTGGCTATTTATCCAAAAGAATGGAAATCAGGATCTCAAAGAGATATTAGCACTCCTGTATTCATTGCAGCACTATGCACATTAGCCAAGGTGTAGAAACAACCTACATATTCATCTGCAGATGAATGGATAATGAAAATGTGGTAGAAACAACCTAAATATTCATCTGCAGATGAATGGATAATGACAATATGGTGTATGTGGTAGAATACTATTCAGCCTTAAAAAGAAAGAAATTCTGAAATATGTGACAACATAGATGAACCTCATGGGCATTATGCTAAGGGAAATAAACCAGTCACAAAAGACAGATCCTGCACCGTTCCACTTATGTGAGGTATCTAAAATAGTCAAATTCATAGAATCAGAGAGTGAAATGGTGGTTGCCAGGGGCTGGGGAGAGAGAGAAGTAGAGAGTTACTAGTCAGTGGGCATAAGTTAAGTAACATGAATTAGTTCTAGAGATCTGCTCTACAACATTGTACCAATAATCAACAATATTATATTGTAGGCTTAAGACTTTTATTAAGGAGGTAATGTCATATTAAATATTCTTACCACAATAAAATAAAATGTCATAAATAATATTATACAAATTATAGGAAATTTAAAATGGAATAATCCAATAATTTTGAAAGGAAATAACTGAAATCAAAGAATTCCCCTGCCAAAAAATCCATAGATCCGGATGGCTATTAAGGAATAGAAATCTCTATCTTACACATGTTTCTAAAAAGAGAAATACTGTATGACTAAGCTCTATCTTTGAGTGTTAATTTCAAAACCTTAAATTGAAACTTTTATTTCAAAGCAAGGAAAGATGATTCAAAAAAACTCAAAGTATAGTCCTGTTTTACTTATAAAGCAGCAAAAATTCCCAGAATGGTTTAGCATTTGCAAATCTGTCAATGTAATTTATCATGTTAGTGAACCACTTTGGAAAGTTCATGTCACTGTCTCAACAGGTACAAAAACATTACTTCTTAAGTTCAACAACCTATATATGTTAAAACCACAGAAACTGGAAATAATGAAACATCTCCTAAACTTGATAATATGCTTAAAGACCAAACACTGCAGCAAATATCATACTTAGAGAAATTTTAGATATAGTTTTTAAATTCAGAAGTGTTTTAAAGCAAAAATGTCATTATGTGCAAGGGAGATGGTTATCTATGTGGAAAATCATTAGATCAACAGAAAAACTTTGAATTAATAAAGAGTTTAGCAAGGTTTCCAGCTACAGGTTAAGTCACAAAATCCATAACAGTTCCTAAACCACTAATAACAAGCTAGAAGATTTCATTTAAAAAATAAGATACCATTCATTATAGCACACAAATAAAAAGTACCAAAGAATTAACTTAGCAAAAGTTCCACAAACCTACAGAGAGAAAATTTTTAAACTTTCCTAAAAGACATTCAGAAAGATTTGAATAAATGGATAACATATTTATAGGTGGAGTAAATTACACTGTAAAGATACCAAACTTCCAAAATTAAATTAATCTATAAATTCAATGTAGGACTAAGAAAAATTCCAGCTGTATTTTTTTAAGAACTTAATAAACTTATTTCATGATACATGTGTATGTTTGTCTATCCTTGATTTGAAATATCAAGTTAGAAAAGAAAAAAGGGGAACCTCTCCCTACCACATTTTAACACCTAACACAAGACCATAGTAATAAAAACTATGCATCCATGAAAAAAAAATTAAACAATGGAACAAAAGTTCCACCTGCGAGAGCTGGAAACAGAGCTCATCAGTAAGGAAAGGATAGATCGTATAGTAGCTGATGTTAGGAAATCTGGATCATTATATGATGAAAATTAACACTATATTATCAAGTCTACATTATGTATAAAGGTTTAGAGACCTAAATATAAAATAGAAAAATATAAAGCTAATAAATATGATTTTATTTTTGTGAATTTAGGTAGATGAGGACTTCTTAAATAAGACCCCAAACTCAAAAGTAGGTAAAAAAGTGATGGATTTAACAACATTAAAGCATTAAAGACCTCTGTTCTTTTAATGATATAACTGAGAAATTTAATGGAGTGATGCCAAATTGGGAGAAGTAATCAATATCTAGTATTTACAGAATCTATGATATTCTACAATTTCTACAAATATAGTCCACCTACCCGAAGTCACATGAAGATGTAGACAAGAACTTCACAGAAGGGGAGTGCATAACAAATATATATAAAACAGGCTCATAATTATTAATAATCAGAAAAAAACACACCCCAAATCAGAGTAGCCATTCGATTGGTGACAGTAGGAGGGATGACTAGACAGTGAATCAGGGAATGAATAGAAACATTCGAAGACACTAATATTAATATAACCTCATTTGAAATTACTAATTCATGAAGTTGGATATATAAACAAATTTTTTCCACTTATTTTTAAAATAATAATTGCTGCTACCAAATGGATGATTTAATATGGAAAGGTAAGTCTTAAATTTGAAGTATACACAATGACAGCAAAAATCACACATCTGCCAATTACCTGTGTTCACTAAGGTGTGTGGTTCATTAGGGTGTCCATGCCAGGCTGTCTCAGCTGGGGTGTGGTTTCAAGCACATGCTCAGACCTAGAGATATAAAGACATAAGATAAGATAAGATACATAAGATGAATACAACCCAAACACTCCCCCTAATGGCGGTATATTGTAAGAGCATGCTATCAATAAAAAATTGGGGGATTAATACTCTCTTGACAGATCAAAATAGTTTTTCTTTCTTTTTTTTTTGAATTTTATTTAATTTATTTTGTTACACAGCAGGTCCTTATTAGTCATCAATTTTATACACATCAGTGTATACATGTCAATCCCAATCTCCCAAATCATCACACCACCACCCCCACCGCCCCACCACTTTCCCACCTTGGTGACCACACGTTTGTTCTCTACATCTGTGTCTCAATTTCTGCCCTGCAAACCAGATCATCTGTACCATTTTTCTAGGTTCCACATATATACGCTAACATACGATATTTGTTTTACTCTTTCTGACTTACTTCACTCTGTATGACAGTCTCTAGATCCATCCATGTCTCTACAAATGACCCAATTTCGTTCCTTTTTATAGCTGAGTAATATTCCATTGTGTATATGTACCACATCTTCTTTATCCATTCGTCTGTCGATGGGCAGGTAGGTTGCTTCCATGACCTGGCTATTGTAAATAGTGCTGCAATGAACATTGGGGTGCATGTGTCTTTTTGAATTATGGTTTTCTCTGGGTATATGCCCAGTAGTGGGATTGCTGGGTCATATGGTAATTCAATTTTTAGTTTTTTAAGGAACCTCCATACTGTTCTCCATAGTGGCTGTATCAATTTATATTCCCACCAACAATGCAAGAGGGTTTCCTTTTCTCCACACCCTCTCCAGCATTTGTTGTTTGTAGATTTTCTGATGATGCCCATGCTATCTGGTGTGAGGTGATACCTCATTATAGTTTTGATTTGCATTTCTCTAATAATTAGTGATGTTGAGCAGCTTTTCATGTGCTTTCTTGGCAATCTGTATAACTTCTTTGGAAGTTAGTCATTGCAGCACTATTTACAATAGCCAGGACATGGAAGCAACCTGAATGTCCATCGACAGATGAATGGATAAAGATGTGGTACATATATACAATGGAATATTACTCAGCCATAAAAAGGAACAAAATTGGGTCACTTGTTGAGACGTGGATGGATCTAGAGACTGTCATACAGAGTGAAGTAAGTCAGAAAGAGAAAAACAAATATCGTATATTAAAGCATATATGTGGAACCTAGAAAAATGATACAGATGAACTGGCTTGCCGGTCAGAAATAGAGACACAGATGTAGAGAAGAAACATACAGACACCAAGAGGGGAAAGCAGCTGGGGGTGGTGGTGGTGGTGTGATGAATTTGGAGATTGGGATTGACATGTATACACTGATGTGTATAAAATGGATGACTAATAAGAACCTGCTGTAGAAAAAAATAGATAAAATAAAATTCAAAACAAAACTTTTTAACATCAACACTTTTTACAGCAGGTATTTTGACCACAGTGTACTTAAATTGTACTGTAAATGTCACTTCTTTCTACATAGTCTTCTGAATATAATTTATATTTTACATTGCAACTTCAATTCAAAAAATGGCCATCATTATGATTATCAATGATAGTTCTTAGGTGTAACATAAAAATGAACCTATACCTCGTGGATGGACCTTAAGGAAATTTGCACTTACATTAAGTGGCATGAACTACTGTGTATTTTGAATTCTTAGGTCTTCTTGTGATTGGTTGTTTTTGTCCTCTTTCTGATTGTCAGATTGATGTCATTTCTCTGCTCATTGTATCCTCTCATTCCTTTTTTTTTTTAAAACATCTTTATTGAAGTATAATTGCTTTACAATGGTGTGTTAGTTTCTGCTTTATAACAAAGTGAATCAGTTATACATATACATATGTTCCCATATCTCTTCCCTCTTGCATCTCCCTCCCTCCCACCCTCCCCATCCCACCCCTCTAGGTGGTCACAAAGCACCGATCTGATCTCCCTGTGCTATGCGGCTGCTTCCCACTAGCTATCTATTTTACATTTGGTAGTGTATATATGTCCATGACGCTCTCTCACTTTGTCACAGCTTACCCTTCCCCCTCCGATATCCTCAAGTCCATTCTCTAGTAGGTCTGTGTCTTTATTCCCGTCTTGCCACTAGGTTCTTCATGGCCTTTTTTTTGTTTTTTCCTTATATTCCATATATATGTGTTAGCATACTGTATTTGTTTTTCTCTTTCTGACTTACTTCACTCTGTATGACAGACTCTAACTCCATCCACCTCATTACAAATATCTCCATTTCATTTCTTTTTATGGCTGAGTAATATTCCATTGTATATATGTGCCACATCTTCTTTATCCATTCATCTGTCGATGGACACTTAGGTTGCTTCCATGTTCTGGCTATTGTAAATAGAGCTGCAATGAACATTTTGGTACATGACTCTTTTTGAACTATGGTTTTCTCAGGGTATATGCCCAGTAGTGGGATTGCTGGGTCGTATGGTAGTTCTATTTTTAGTTTTTAAGCAACCTCCATACTGTTCTCCATAGTGGCTGTATCAATTTACATTCCCACCAACAGTGCAAGAGGGTTCCCTTTCCTCCACACCCTCTCCAGCATTTATTGTTTCTAGATTTTTTGATGATGGCCATTCTGACCAGTGTGAGATGATATCTCATTGTAGTTTTGATTTGCATTTCTCTAATGATTAGTGATGTTGAGCATTCTTTCTTGTGTCTGTTGTCCATCTGTATATCTTCTTTGCAGAAATCTCTATTTAGGTCTTCTGCCCATTTTTGGATTGGGTTGTTCGTTTTTTTGTTATTGAGCTGCATGAGCTGCTTATAAATCCTGGAGATTAATCCTTTGTCAGTTGCATCATTTGCAAATATTTTCTCCCATTCTGAGGGTTGTCTTTTGGTCTTGTTTATGGTTTCCTTTGCTGTGCAAAAGCTTTTAAGTTTCATTAGGTCCCATTTGTTTATTTGTGTTCTTATTTCCATTTCTCTGGGAGCTGGGTCAAAAAGAATCTTGCTGTGATGTATGTCATAGAGTGTTCTGCCTATGTTTTCCTCTAAGAGTTTGATAGTGTCTGGCCTTACACTTAGGTCTTTAATCCATTTTGAGTTTATTTTTGTGCATGGTGTCAGGGAGTGTTCTAATTTCATACTTTTACATGTATCTATCCAATTTTCCCAGCACCACTTATTGAAGAGGCTGTCTTTTCTCCACTGTATATGCTTGCCTCCTTTATCAAAGATAAGGTGCCCATATGTGCGTGGGTTTATCTCTGGGCTTTCTATCCTGTTCCATTGATCTATATTTCTGTTTTTGTGCCAGTACCAAACTGTCTTGATTACTGTAGCTTTGTAATATAGTCTGAAGTCAGGGAGCCTGATTCCCCCAGCTCCATTTTTCGTTCTCAAGATTGCTTTGGCTATTCGGGGTCTTTTGTGTTTCCATACAAATTGTGAAATTTTTTGTTCTAGTTCTGTGAAAAATGCCAGTGGTAGTTTGATAGGGATTGCATTGAATCTGTAGATTGCTTTGGGTAGTAGAGTCATTTTCACAATGTTGATTCTTCCAATCCAGGAACATGGTATATCTCTCCATCTATTTGTATCATCTTTAATTTCTTTCATCAGTGTCTTATAATTTTCTGCATACAGGTCTTTTGTCTCCTTAGGTAGGTTTATCCCTAGATATTTTATTCTTTTTGTTGCAATGGTAAACGGGAGTGTTTTCTTAATTTCACTTTTAGATTTTTCATCATTAGTGTATAGAAATGCAAGAGATTTCTGTGCATTAATTTTGTATCCTGCTACTTTACCAAATTCATTGATTAGCTCTAGGAGTTTTCTGGTAGCATCTTTAGGATTCTCTATGTATAGTATCATGCCATCTGCAAACAGTGACAGCTTTACTTCTTCTTTTCCGATTTAGATTCCTTTTATTTCTTTTTCTTCTCTGATTGCTGTGGCTAACACTTCCAAAACTATGTTGAATAATAGTCGTGAGAGTGGGCAACCTTGTCTTGTTCCTGATCTTAGTGGAAATGGTTTCAGTTTTTCACCATTGAGGACAATGTTGGCTGTGGGTTTGTCATATATGGCCTTTATTATGTTGAGGAAAGTTCCCTCTATGCCTACTTTCTGCAGGGCTTTTATCGTAAATGGGTGTTGAATTTTGTCGAAAGCTTTTTCTGCATCTATTGAGATGATCATATGCTTTTTCTCCTTCAATTTGTTAATATGGTGTATCACGTTGATTGATTTGCGTATATTGAAGAATCCTTGCATTCTTGGGATAAACCCCACTTGATCATGGTGTATGATCCTTTTAATGTGCTGTTGGATTCTGTTTGCTAGTATTTTGTTGAGGATTTTTGCATGTATGTTCATCAGTGATATTGGGCTGTAGTTTTCTTTCTTTGTGACATCTTTGTCTGGTTTTGGTATCAGGGTAATGGTGGCCTCCCTCTGCAATATTTTGGAAGAGTTTGAGAAGGATAGGTGTTAGCTCTTCTCTAAATGTTTGATAGAATTCACCTGTGAAGCCATCTGATCCTGGGCTTTTGTTTGTTGGAAGGTTTTTAATCACAGTTTCAATTTCAGTGCTTGTGATTGGTCTGTTCATATTTTCTATTTCTTCCTGGTTCAGTCTGGGCAGGTTGTGCATTTCTAAGAATCTGTCCATTTCTTCCAGGTTGTCCATTTTATTGGCATAGAGTTGCTTGTAGTAATCTCTCATGATCGTTTGTATTTCTGCAGTGTCAGTGGTTACTTCTCCTTTTTCATTTCTAATTCTATTGATTTGAGTCTTCTCCCTTTTTCTCTTGATGAGTCTGGCTAATGGTTTATCAATTTTGTTTATCTTCTCAAAGAACCAGCTTTTAGTTTCATTGATCTTTGCTACTGTTTCCTTCATTTCTTTTTCATTTATTTCTGACCTGATCTTTATGATTTCTTTCCTTCTGCTAGCTTTGGGGATTTTTTGTTCTTCTTTCTCTAATTGCTTTAGGTGCAAGGTTAGGTTGTTTATTCGAGATGTTTCCTGTTTCTTGAGGTAGGCTTGTATTGCTATAAACTTCCCTCTTAGCACTGTTTTGCTGCATCCCATAGGTTTTGGGTCATCGTGTCTCCATTGTCATTTGTTTCTAGGTATTTTTTGATTTCCCCTTTGATTTCTTCAGTGATCACTTTGTTATTAAGTAGTGTATTGTGTAGCCTCCATGTGTTTGTATTTTTTACAGATCTTTTCCTGTAATTGATATCTAGTCTCATAGCGTTGTGGTCAGAAAAGATACTTGTTACGATTTCAATTTTCTTAAATTTACCAAGGCTTGATTTGTGACCCAAGATATGATCTATCCTGGAGAATGTTCCATGAGCACTTGAGAAAAATGTGTATTCTGTTGTTTTTGGGTGGAATGTCCTATAAATATCAATTAAGTCCATCTTGTTTAATGTATCATTTAAAGCTTGTGTTTCCTTATTTATTTTCATTTTGGATGATCTGTCCATTGGTGAAAGTGGGGTGTTAAAGTTCCCTACTATGATTGTGTTGCTGTCGATTTCCCCTTTTATGGCTGTTAGTACTTGCCTTATGTATTGAGGTGCTCCTATGTTGGGTGCATAAATATTTACAATTGTTATACCTTCCTCTTGGATCGATCCCTTGATCATTATATAGTGTCCTTCTTTGTCTCTTGTAATAGTCTTTATTTTAAAATCTATTTTGTCTGATATAAGAATTGCTACTCCAGCTTTCTTTTGATTTCCATTTGCATGGAATATCTTTTTCCATCCCCTCACTTTCAGTCTGTATGTGTCTCTAGGTCTGAAGTGGGTCTCTTGTAGACAACATATATATGGGTCTTGTTTTTGTATCCATTCAGCCAGTCTGTGTCTTTTGGTGGGAGCATTTAATCCATTTACATTCAAGGTAATTATTGATATGTATGTTCCTATTCCCATTTTCTTAAATGTTTTGGGTTTGTTATTGTAGGTGTTTTCCTTCTCTTGTGTTCTTGCGTAGAGAAGTTCCTTTAGCATTTGTTGTAAAGCTGGTTTGGTGGTGCTGAACTCTCTCAGCTTTTGCTTGTCTGTAAAGCTTTTAATTTCTCCATCAAATCTGAATGAGATCCTTGCTGGGTAGAGTAATCTTGGTTGTAGGTTTTTCTCCTTCATCACTTTAAGTATATCCTGCCACTCCCTTCTGGCTTGCAGAGTTTCTGCTGAAAGATCAGATGTTAACCTTATGGGGATTCCCTTGTGTGTTTTTTGTTGTTTTTCCCTTGCTGCTTTTAATATGTTTTCTTTATATTTAATTTTTGACAGTTTGATTAATATGTGTCTTGGCGTGTTTCTCCTTGGATTTATCCTGTATGGGACTCTCTGTGTTTCCAGGACTTGATTAACTATTTCCTTTCCCATATTAGGGAAGTTTTCAACTATAATCTCTTCAAATATTTTCTCAGTCCCTTTCTTTTTCTCTTCTTCTTCTGGAACCCCTATAATTTGAATGTTGGTGCGTTTAATGTTGTCCCAGAGGCCTCTGAGACTGTCCTCAGTTCTTTTCATTCTTTTTTCTTTATCCTGCTCTGCAGTAGTTATTTCCACCATTTTATCTTCCAGGTCACTTATCCATTCTTCTGCCTCAGTTATTCTGCTATTGATCCCATCTAGAGTATTTTTAATTTCATTTATTGTGTTTTTCATCGTTGCTTGGTTCCTCTTTAGTTCTTCTACGTCCTTGTTAAATGTTTCTTGCATTTTGTCTATTCTATTTCCAAGATTTTGGATCATCCTTACTATCATTATTCTGAATTCTTTTTCAGGTAGACTACCTATTTCCTCTTCATTTGTTAGGTCTGGTGTGTTTTGACCCTGCTCCTTCATCTGCTGTGTGTTTTTCTGTCATCTTATTTTGCTTATCTTACTGTGTTTGGGGTCTCCTTTTCACAGGCTGCAGGTTCATAGTTCCCGTTGTTTTTGGTATCTGTCCCCAGTGGCTAAGGTTGGTTCAGTGGGTTGTGTAGGCTTCCTGGTAGAGGGAACTAGTGCCTGAGTTCTGGTGGATGAGACTGGATCTTGTCTTTCTGGTGGGCACGTCCACGTCTGGTGGTGTATTTTGGGGTGTCTGTGGCCTTATTATGATTTTAGGCAGCCTCTCTGCTAATGGATGGGGCTGTGTTCCTGTCTTGCTAGTTGTTTGGCATAGGGTGTCCAGCACTGTAGCTTGCTGGTCGTTGAGTGAAGCTGGGTCTTGATGTTGAGATGGAGATCTCTGAGAGATTTTTGCCATTTGGTATTACGTGGAGCTGGGAGGTCTCTTGTGGACCAGTGTCCTGAAGTTGGCTCTCCCACCTCAGAGGCACGGCCCTGATGCCTGGCTGGAGCACCAAAAGCCTTTCATGCACATGGCTCAGAGTAAAAGGGAGAAAAAATAGAAAGAAAGAAAGAAAGAGGATATAATATAGTGATGTAAAATAAAGCTATTATAAAGCAAAGCTATACAGACAAAATCTCACCCAGAAGCATATACATATACACTCACAAAAAAAGGAAAAGGGGAAAAATTAATATATCCTGCTCCCAAAGTCCACCTCCTGAATTTGGGATGATTCATTGTCTATTCAGGTATTCAACAGATGCAGGCACATCAAGTTGTTTGTGGAGTTTTAATCCACTGCTTCTGAGGCTGCTGGGAGAGATTTCCCTTTCTCTTCTTTGTTCGCACAGCTCCCGGGGTTCAGCTTTGGATTTGGACCAGCCTCTGCGTGTAGGTCGCCTGAGGGCGTCTGTTCTTCGCTCAGACAGAACGGGGTTAAAGGAGCAGCTGCTTCAGGGGCTCTGTCTCACTCAGGCCGGGGGGATGGAGGGGTACGGGTGCGGGGTGAGCCTGCGGCGGCAGAGGCCGGTGTGACGTTGCAGCAGCCTGAGGCGCACCGTGCGTTCTCCCGGGAAAGTTGTCCCCGGATCACGGGACCCTGGCAGTGGCGGGCTGCACAGGCTCCCGGGAGGGGCGGTGTGGAGAGTGACCTGTGCTCGCACACAGGCTTCTTGGTGGTGGCAGCAGCAGCCTTAGCGTCTCACCGTCTCTGGGGCCCGCGCTGATAGCCGCGGCTCACGCCCGTCTCTGGAATTCGTTTAGGCGGCGCTCTGAATCTCCTCTCCTTGCGCGCCACGAAACAAAGAGGCAAGAAAAAGTCTCTTGCCTCTTCAGCAGCTGCAGACTTTTTCCCGGTCTCCCTCCCAGCCAGCTGTGGTGCGCTAACCCCTTCAGGCTGTGTTCACGCCACCAGCCCCAGTCCTCTCCCTGCGATCCGACCGAAGCCCGAGCCTCAGCTCCCAGCCCCGCCCGCCCGGGCGGGTGAGCAGACAAGCCTCTCGGGCTGGTGAGTGCTGGTCGGCACCGAGCCTGTGTGCGGGAATCTCTCCGTTTTTCCCTCTGCGCCCCTGTGGCTGAGCTCTCCTCCGTGGCTCCGAAGCTTCCCCCCTCCGCCACCCGCAGTCTCTGCCCGCGAAGGGGCTTCCTAGTGCGTGGAAACCTTTCCTCCTTCACGGCTCCCTCCCACTGGTGCAGGTCCCGTCTGTATTCTTTTGTCTCCGTTATTTCTTTTTTCTTTTGCCCTACCCAAGTACGTGGGGAGTTTCTTGCCTTTTGGGAGGTCTGACGTTTTCTGCCAGCGTTCAGTGGGTGTTCTGTAGGAGCAGTTCCACGTGTAGATGTATTTCTACTGTATCTGTGGGAAGGAAGGTGATCTCTGCATCTTACTCTTCCGCCATCTTCTCTCTGGGTCAGTTCTCTCTCATTCCTTTTTAATTTGCTGCTTTAATTTTCCATTATCGTTGAAGAAAAAGATAAATTCTTGTTAGCAATGACTTCTTCCCTGAGATACTATTAGAAAGTCCATATTTAGTTGAAAAACTTTGTGCCATTTATTTTTGACTGTTCAGGTATCACTTTGCCTCAGTTTCTATTTTTAATTATGTTCTTTTTCAATGAGATACTACATAGCTCATTCAAAATGTGTGGAGGAAGTTGAATGGGAAGAATTTGGCACAAAAATGTGAACACAGCTCTGAAGTCAATGGCAACAAAGAAAAGGCAGGAGGGAGCTCTATATAAGAATTCAGCAAAATCAGGGATTTATATCCCAAATACTTGTTATGAAGCTAAGCAAGGAAGAATCCTCTTCTGAATTGATGTTACTTCTTTACAGACATTTGTATCTCAGTGATAAGTGAAATTAACCATAATAATCTACCCAATAGATTGAGGGGGACACACATATACTATTCAATTGCCATAATTCAATCTCATGATTTGGGGAAACTTACCAGGGGAAAAAAGCTGATTAACTTCAGTTTTTTTTTGTTTGTTTTTGTTTTTTTAAAGTATACAATTCCCTATCCTCTCTCAGGTGGTTTGTTTCGTTTTGTTTCAAGGAAATTTCTATATCCTACTCCAGACCTGATACGTTGGACCTTCAGGGAATAAACTCTAGGAATCTGTATTTTTATTTATTTATTTATTTACTTATGGCTGTGTTGGGTCTTCGTTTCTGTGAGAGGGCTTTCTCTGGTTGCGGCAAGTGGGGGCCACTCTTCATCGCAGTGCGCGGGCCTCTCATTATCGCGGCCTCTCTTGTTGCGGAGCACAGGCTCCAGACACGCAAGCTCAGTAGTGTGGCTCATGGGCCTAGCTGCTCCGCGGCATGTGGGATCTTCCCAGACCAGGGCTCGAACCCGTGTCCCCTGCATTGGCAGGCAGATTCTCAACCACTGCGCCACCAGGGAAGCCCCTAACTTCAGTTTTAAGAGGTACATGTAACAGAAATACCTCTATTCTTTCCTGAAACTCCATTAAAGTAACAGTAATAAAAATAAAATGATTAAATGAAAAATAACAAGTAGACAGAAGAAAGACCTTCATTAGCAAGAAGTTTAAACAAACTTATGAAAGGCGTAAAAAGGTTACAAGAATGGCCTATGAAGGTGCAGGATGAAAGAAGCTGCAGGTTCATTTATGTACAAAGCAGACTATTCCTGCAGAGAGAGCCCTGCAGAACCTGGAGAGGCTCAGTATTCAGACAACAAAGGAAGGAATATTCTGAATCACAGAATAAAAGAGTCAAAAGCATCCACTTCCATGGACCTAGAGACTGTCATACAGAGTGAAGTAGGTCAGAAAGAGAAAAACAAATATCTTATATTAATATATATATGTGGAATCTAGAAAAATGGTACAGATGAACTGGTTTGCAAGGCAGAAATAGAGACACAGATGTAGAGAACAAACATATGGACACCAAGGGGGTGGGAAGCAGGGAGGGGGGCAGGTAGTGGTGGTGGGATGAATTGGGAGATTGAGATTGACATATATACATTAATACATATAAAATAGGTAACTAATAAGAACCTGCTGTATTAAAAAACGAATAAATAAAATAAAATTCAATAAATAAATAAATAAGCATCCACTTCCATAACCCAAAGCACAACTTTGGACAGCCAAGTGCTTTTGCCAACCACTCAGGCAAAAAACATGAGGTGGTAGTTCAAGTAATTTATTAAACATATGAAATAACCAGGGTAGAGGGGGCCAGAGCACCAGAGTAAAGGCCTCTGCATTCCAGCTTTTAGACTCTCCTGACTAATTGCTATCTACTCTCTACAAAAAAGTTTGTCTCGGGGCTTCCCTGGTGGCGCAGTGGTTAAGAATCTGCCTGCCAATTCAGGGGACAGGGGTTCAAGCCCTGTTCTGGGAAGATCCCACATGCCACAGAGCGGCTAGGCCTGTGAGCCACCACTACTGAGCCTGTGCGTCTGGAGCCTGTGCTCTGCAATGGAAGAGGCAGCGATAGTGAGAGGCCCGTGCACCGCGATGAAGAGTGGCCCCCGCTTGCCGGAACTGGAGAAAGTCCTCACACAGAAACGAAGACCCAACACACCCAAAAATAAATAAATAAATAAATTTATAAAAACAAAAAAAGGGGGAAAAAACTGAAGTATAGTCTATAATTAAAAAAAAAAAAAAAAAAGTTTGTCTCTTCACAAGATGCAATAAACCAAATAAGGATTCTTTAAACTCCGAGTGAAGGCTCACTAGACTTTGAAGAAGCCTGTAATCAAAGTGAAAAATACTGAGTAAAAGAAATATAAAATTAAAATGATGGCAGTGGAGGTGAGGCAGGGACTGGTGAAGATAATTAAAGATAATTATAGCACCTCTGAATTATTATTCCTAGATAGATTTGAGAAGGTATTATTTCCTTAAAATAAGAAGATAAGGGTATGAATTAAAGCAATTTTAATTTGTAAAATTAATTTTAAATTGTAAAAGCAATTCAAAATTATAAACCTGATTATCAAAAGAAGGAAACATTTAATGAAAGAGTTTGAAGACAAATTTTAGAAACTCAGTCTGAAAAAAAGAAAAAGAAATGTGAATATTAAAGAAAAAATAAAATAAAATCCAATCTAAATATTTTAGTGACCACTTAATCAAAGTTTATCAAAAGAGAATGTTAGGTGAACAAAGCGAAGAGTCTCAAAAAAATGAGAAGATAGTCAGAGTTGAAGGATTTGAGTCTCTAGATTGAATGAACTCACCAAATGCCCATCACATTAAAGGATTAAAAAGAAGACAACTAAAAATAGCACTAGGAAGTTTCAAAACTCTAATAATAAAGAGAAGATACTATGTTACCAACGAGAAGTAATATTTCTATTACAATTATCTGATTGACATTTGGCTTCTTATCAATAATAATAGATGGTCAGGGTAATGGAGAAATACTCTAGAAGTTCTGAGGGCAGAAGGATGATTAAACTAAAGTTGTGTAACAAGCAAGCTATCAATCACATGTGAAAGCATTCTAAGACCACAGGATAGATCCTGTGGCCTGGTAGAATGACCACCAGAGTCACCAGGGAAATTGCTAGTTTCCCTATAGCACTGAGTTTTGAACTCTACTTGAACCAGGTTGTGTAGCCTGGAGAGGCTGAAAATGACAGAAGAGGGTAGTTTTTGGTGGTCTGAGTGTATTATGTTTTACAACCATCTCATTTGGTGCTAGCCTTCATTTTGTGCTTTATTTAGATTAGCCCAGAGGTTAATTCAGAGATCGATGAGATTTCCTAAATGAGGTTATGTTTAGCCCATCTGGACTGCTTACTAAACTACTCATTCCAATACTCCTGTAGTTGGCTATGTACAAAAACTGTTATATTTCCAAAAGATGTGATGTCTCCTTCACTCATTCAAACTGTATGATTCAACATCACTGAAGGCTAGTGATGCTTTTTGTTTCTTGGATGAATGTGACAAATTATGGAGATACTTTAATCTTCTCATCATTTTCCTGAGTTTATAAAAACCAAAAGTATAGATTATGTTAAAGATATCTTAATAAAATAGGATAAGCGGGCTGACTAACATGACTTACTTAATGTTCTCACCAACTCTGAACATATAGCAATTTTATGAAAGCTGTCAAAATATAAGACAGGGAATTAAGATACCCTAAGTTCTACTGCAAGCTGTCCCATCAAATAAGATTCTGGAAAAGTCATTAGATTGTGCTTTCGGCAAAAGATATGCAGAGGTACTATAGTCTTGTTTCTAAAATGATCTGTAAGTAATGACTTGCCTTCTCAATGTGTATTTTGGAGAAAGAAAATATTTCACTCTCATTATAAAGTCTAGGATTTGAAGTATTACTATCTGAATAATAAGCACCTACAGTAGATATCTTCTGCAGGAAGAGATGGAAACTCCAGTTGGCAGATAAGCCAAGAGCTCTTCTCTATTTCTATAAAAAGTATTTAAGGCTATGTAATGAGGGCAAGAAACTGTGCTTTCTTGAATTTCTGAAAACTGGGTCAAAGCACATTAATTACTGAACACGGTGACAAGAGCCCTGTCGACAAGGAGGCTATGGAAATGCAGTTACAACAGATGAAAAGATGGGACTTCCCTGGTGGTGCAGTGGTTAAGAATCTGCCTGCCAATGCAGGGGATACGGGTTCGAGCCCTGGTCCAGAAGATCTCACATGCTGTGGAGCAACTAAGCCCGTGCACCACAACTACTGAGCCTGCACTCTAGAGCCTGCAAGCCACAACTACTGAGGCCATGTGCTACAACCACTGAAGTCCACATGCCTAGAGCCCGTGCTCTGCAACAAGAGAAGCCACTGCAACGAGAAGCCTGGGCACCGTAATAAAGAGTAGCCCCTGCTTGCTGCAACTAGAGAAAGCCCACGCGCAGCGACAAAGACCCAACGCAGCCAATAAATAAATAAATAAATAAAAAAGATGAAAAGATAATAGCCAGTATAAAATTGGATAGTAAGAGAAGGTTTCAAGGATATATGTTATAATCTCCAAGTCAACCTCTTAAAGAGGGTATAGGAATGTATAATTAACAAACTATAGAGGAGGGAAATGAAATAAAAACAAATAATCTAAAAGAATTGAGGAAGAGAGAGAAAGAGACATAAAACTGGTCAGATAATAAACAAATAATAAAGTGGTAGATTAAAACCGAAATACCTCAGTATATATACTGAATATATAGAGATTAAAAGTTCTAGTTTTAAAAGATTTTCAGGTGGAATATGAAAACAATTATTTAAATTATATAGAAAATTATATTATTTAAATATACAAATATATTTAAATTATTATTTACATTCTTTAGGAAAATTAGACTGCTTAATTATGGTTCTGAAACAGAAGATACAGTTGACAAAGCTTGAAAGGAAGGTGGGCAAAAAGAGAAGTGGGTAGCTAAGAAAGACTTTCTATGGTAAATGAAGCAAAACACAGGTTTAATCATGCTGTTGAAGGTTGCAGAGGTAAGTAGTAAAAGAACTGTACTGTGAAGAAAGGGACTATATTGGGAGGAACAAAAGTTGAAGGAGCCTAATCTTCATAGACTGTGGTAGAAATTCAGTGGAAAACATGTAAGGGAGATCAATTCAAAATTTTCCATGTAAGGACAGTTACCCCTGGAAGCAGGGCTGGAGTAGATCATAGCTTCATTATTTGATTCTTTTAACCGTGTGTGTGTATGACCCTGATTTAGATTTTTAAAAATTGATGACTATGCAAACACTTCTGGTAGTGAATTTTAATGATAAATAGTCCCCCTTGTTTTGATTATTACTTTTACTTACATTCTTGTTTGACTGACAGAGGAATGATCTTCTCTTCATTCCTTAGAGGATGATCCATGTGCACAATCAGGTGTCGGAGTCTTAGGGACCTCACAGTCTCCAAGGAGACGTTATACATTTCAGTGATAGTAACTGTGCCACTGGGGTTCAGAGCAAGGGATTCCTCTGGTGGATTAATTAAGACTTGTAATGGGAAAAGAGATATTTGAGGAGCAGGTTTTCCCACAGCCAAGTAAGTAAATCTAAGAAAATCTTCAGAGTCAAGATTGGACTGGAGTTCAGTTCTTAATTCAGATACAGCTGAGGCAAAATAAAAATAAAAATAAAAAGAGAGAGAGAGAGAGAAACAAAATTAAATTTTAAAATATGTCCCCCTAGATTCCTATGGTGTTAAAGATGGACTTTCCAAAACTTTCATATGAAACCAAAATGTTGAAAACATGTCCGTCTCAAACACCTCTCCTCACATATTACAAAACCTCCTAATTCCATCTCCTATACTCACTATCCTCTAATTTGAGAGGAACAATTTGTATCTCCACTTCCGTTCAAACTTAAAATTACATTAAATAAACTCATAATACTTTAAATTTATAGAAACATAATGAGGGAACTCTATGACACTATCACTACCCCTTCAACGTTTTGTTAATTTGAAGACTGGGAAATTCTTATTCTCTTAGCATTGTCTTTCTTCTTTCTTCTTCTCTACTGTCTCTTTTTCTTTTCCTCTCTTTTCCCAATGAAAACCCTGATGCCACTCATGAGATTTATCCAATGGATTGAAGCCAGTGCAGTGTAGTACAAAAAAGTTAGATGAGAGGGCAGAAGACCTTAATGCTATGCCTGGTCTTGCACTGTGTAAAAAAAGGGAAATTATGTGACCATCATTGACTTCTGTTTTTTTTTTCTTCTATATAATAAAAGACTTCAGCTGAATGACCTCTATTATAGTCTTTCCTTCTCTAAAATTCTTTCTCTGGATCTTAACCTTCAAAGACCACATCCCCATGATTTTGACTCCACATAAAAATTTATATACTTATAATGCTAAGGCAGATTTGTCCTCCGTGGCTTCCGTGTGGGAACACATTAAATAAACATTTGTAGCAGGCTTCGACTTCAAATGTCACCTCTCGGATAGTTATGAATGAGGAATTGGGTTCGATGGCCTCACAGTGTAGCCGATCTATGTATGGTGGAAGAGTCTTTTCTCCATATTTACTGCTATACGTGCCAATATTTTGTGGCAAAGAATCTTGGATCTTCTGCCAGGTAATTTGAACAACGTCTACTGGAGTTGTTAAATTGCAGAAAATCGTCACGTTTTCTCCCAATATAGCTGTCTCATTATTTTTGTGCTTTATCCTATGTCGATTATCTGAAAATAAAACCCAGTATGAATTAAGAGCAATGTACTTCATACTAACCTAGACTTACCCCTATCATAGCACTTATCTCTCTGTTTTATAATTATCTTTTTATTCTCTCTCTTCCCCCATTAGAAAATGAACTCTCCTATCTTCTTCACCACTGATAGTTCCTAAAAATGTTTTTGTTGTATAATACCTAATTAATAAATATTTATCAAGTCCAAAAGTTGCAACATAAATTAACCAACATAAAATGAGTAATTTTATTATGAGTAATCATAATTTTGATGACTTTCTGGAGGCTGAGTGTGACCTAAATCGAGGGTGATAAACTCCTCAGGGCCCCAGGCTTAGGGAGGACCCCACGTTCCATAGGTTTCACCAGCAGGAACTCCACCAGGTTCTCATGGTGAAGAGCCAAAAAAATCACCTCATATCTTTGGCAAGGGGAGGGGAAAGTTGCCATTTTGAAATAAGCCCAGTGCATTTTCCATAAAAAGACCTACTGTCCAGGGTAAAAGACCTTACCAGGGCCTTAGCTCACGTGGGTGGAAGGACAATGACCTAATTTCAGTTTCCTTTAGCTTTCCTGACTGATCTAAGTGGGAGGAAGGAGGAGAAAAATAGGTAAAAAAATTTGTGAAGATCACAGCCAAGGGACACAAGCCTACTAAAAGAGTAAGGATTAGCCATAAGATATTCTAAAACTTCCCCTCCCTCTCTCTTTACCTCCATATCAACAAGGCTAAAATATGAGAGTGGATTAGAGCTGAAATGGCTACAAGGCTCAGACTCCAATAAATAAGGAGTTCTTAGGGAAATTTAAAAAAAACAGGGGAAAAAAACAAGGAAACTACAAGACTTTGAAGCCCTTGAAACCTAGACCTACAGTAAACAGTAAATACAATCCAACTTCTAGCCAGATTACTGTAAAACCCACACTAAATCTCCATTTACCTTAGTTCCTATTATTTGATGTATCACATCTGGATTTCAAAAAAAATTACAAGGCATACTAAAAAAAAAAGCAGTGTGAAGAGACAAAGCAAGCATCTAAACCAGATTCAAACATAGGACTATAAAGTAAAAATTGTTGCCTGCCATCCCAGTTCTACAAGGATCAAGCCATTAGCCACTGCAGTCACCCACTGACAGTGAACCTGAGGGGAATTCAGGATGGAGAAAACAGGAAGCATTCTTTGCTTTGGATATACCAGCCCCTAGATAGTTAAGATAAATATCTAAGGAAAAATTTCAATGACCCCAGATTCTTGCATCTTCCCATTCATAGAAAAGTACTGAAATCATTAACCTGAGATGTCTGTCCTTGTGATTAGCAGTGGTATTTTTATGCCTGACTGCATGTTTTCCCCAGCAAAAAAGTTTATATATATATATATATATATATATATATATATATATATATATATATATATATATATATATATATATTCCTATCTCTTCCCTTACCTCTTTAGAGCAGTTTCTCAGAGCAATCTGAGAGGCTGTCTCCTGGGCTATAGTCCCTCAATAATGTCTTCCAAGAAAATTTAACTCACAGCTTTTATGTTGTGTGTTTCTCTTTCAGTTGACAGTTTAGAATTTGAAATTACCAGACAGGAAGTTGAAAATAACTATGATTAATATATTAAGAACTCTGGTGGAAAAGTTGAAACATGCAAGAACATGTGGATAATGTAAGCAGAGATATGGAAACTCTAAAAAGAATAAAAAGAAAATGCTAAAGACACTAAAAGAACAGAAAACTATAGAGCAATATCTCTTATGAACATAGATGGAAAAATCCTAAAGAAAATAGCAAACTGAATCCAAAAGTGTGTGAGAGGAATTATGCCCCACAAACAAGTGGGATTTATCCCAGGTATGCAAAGCTGGTTCAACATTTGAAAATCAATTAATGTAATCCATCACATCAACAGACTATAAAAGAAAAGTCACATGGAATCATATCAATAGATACAGAAAAAACATTTAATAAAATCCAACACCAATTCATGATAAAAACTCTCAGTAAACTAGGAATAGAGGGAAACTTTCTCCACCTGATAAAGAATATCTACAAAAAGCTTACAGCTAGTATCATATTTTAATAGTGACAAACTTGAAGCTTTCTCCCTAAGATCAGGTACAATACAAAAATGTCCCCTCTTGCCACTCTTTTTCAACATCATATTGAAAATTCTCCCTATTGCAATAAAGCAAGAAAAAGAAATAAAAGATATACGGATTTGACAGAAAGACATAAAACTATCTTTTTTCTCAGGTGGTATGATTGTGTATGTAGAAAATTAGAAAGAATCAACTAAAGAAACTCTTGGAACTAATAAGAGATTATAAGAAGGTTGTAGAATTGCAAGGTTAATATACAAAAGTCAATCACTTTCCTGTATATCAGCAAGAACAAGTGGAATTTTGAAATTAAAAACCAATACCATTTACATTAAAGCCCCAGAATGATACTTAGATATAAATCTAACAAAATATGTACAAGATCTATATGAGGGAAACTACAAAACTTTGATGAATGAAATCAAAGAACAAAATAAATGAGAGATATTCCATATTCAGGGACAGGAAGACACAGTATTGTTAAGATATGAGTTCTTCCCAACTTGATCTGTCAATTAAATGCAATTCCAATCAAAATTCCAGCAAGTTATTTTATGGATATTGACAAACTGATTCTAAAGTTTATATGGAGAGGTAAAAGACCCAGAATAAAGCACTACTGAAAGAGAAGAAAAAAGTTGGGGAAGTGACACTACCCGACTTCAAGACATACTATAAAATTGCAGTAATCAGTACAGTGTGTTATTGGCCAAAGAATAGAAAATAGGTCAATGGAACAGAATAGAAAGTCCAGATATGGACCCACACAAATATAGTCAGCTGATTTTTGACCAAGTCACAAAGGCAATTCAATGGAGAAAGAACAGTCTTTTAAACAAATGATGTTGTTGGGACAATTGGATGTCTGATTACTTTCCTAGGGATGTCATAACAAACTATTACACACTTGGTGGCTTAAACCAATAGAAATTTATTTTTTCACAGATCTAGAAGTTAGAAGTCCTAAATCAAGGTGTCAGTAGTGTTGCCTGCTTCTCTCCAAGCTTCTGGTGGTTTCCAATAAACCTTGGCATTCCTTGATTTATAGATGCTTCGCTGTAGTATCTGCCTCTATCTTCATATGCTGTTCTACTCTGTCTCTGTGTGTCCTATCCTCTTCTTATAAGGACACCAGTCATTGAATTTAGGGCCCACCCTAACCCAGGATGATTTCATCCTGAGATCCTTACCTTAATTTCATCTGCAAAGACCCTATTTCTAAATAAGATCACATTCTGAGGTTCCAGGTAGACATAAATTTGGGAGCAAGGGGGATGTTATTCAACATTTCACAACATCCATATGCTTAAAAAAAAATTAATATAGGCATCTAACTACCTTTCACAAAAATTAACTCAAAATGGATTTATAGATCAATTAAAACATGGAAAACTATAAAACTTCTACAAAAAAGCATAGGAGGAAATCTAGGTAACCTTGGGCGTGGTGATGAGTTATTAGATACAATACCAAAAGTATGATACATGAATGTAAAAAAAAATTTGATGAGTTGGACGTCATTAAAATTAAGAACTTTTGTTCTATGAAAGACAATGTTAAGAGAATATAAAGATAAGACAGATTGGAAGAAAGTATTTGTAAAATATGTACATCATATAGGACTTTTTCTTAGTCCTTTCAGTCTGCTACCACAGACTGAGTGGTTTATAAACAACAGAAATTTATTTCTCACAGTTCTGGAGGTTGGAAGTCCAAGATTAGGGTGCCAGCATGATTGGGTGAGAGCCCTCTTATGGTTTGTTGACTTCTCATTGTATCCTCACATGGTGACAGGGACTAAATTCTCTGTGGATCTTTCATATGAGCACTAATCCCATTCATCAGGGCTCTACCCTCATGACATAAACACCTCCCAAAGGCCCCACCTACTAATACCATAACCTTTGGGGGTTAGGATTTCAATATATGAATTTTCAGAGGGAGACATGAATATTTAGACTATAGCAGATTTGTATCCAAAATATACAAGAAACAATAAGAAAACAAACTTAATTAAAAATTAGGCAAAAGTCTAAACAGAAACCTCACCAAAGAAGATATATAAGTGGCAAATAAGCACATGAAAAAATGCACAAAATCTCTTGTAATATGGAAATTGAAAATTAAAACAATAATGAGATTCTACTACAGACTTATTGGAGTGGTTAAAAAAAATTAAAATACTAAGTGCTGGTGAGAATGTGGCCAAAAACAGGAACTCTCATTCACTGCTGATGGGAGTGCAAAATGGTATAGCTTCTCTGCATGGCATTTTGACAGTTTCTTACAAAACTAAACATATGCTTACCATATGATCAAGCAACTGTGTTCCTAGGTATTTACCCAACTTATTATAAAACTTACATCCACACAAAAATCTGCATGAAATGTTTATAGCCTCCCTTATCCATAATCACAAAAAACTGAAAGCAACAAAGATGATTTCAATAGGTAAATGAGTACACAAATGACATTTATACAACAGAATGTTTTCAGCCATAAAAGAAATGAGCTCCCAGGTCACAAAAAGATGTGGAGAAACCTTAAATGCATATTGCTAAGTGAAAGTAACCAGTCTAAAAAGGCTACATACTGTATGATTCCAATTATATGCCATTCTGGAAAAGGTAAAACTGCAGACACAGTAAAAAATATCAGTGGTGGCCAGGGGTTCAGAGGTAGGGGGTAGGGTTGAATGGGTGAGGCACAGGAGAGTTTTAGGGTAATGAAACTATTCTGTGTGATACCATAGTGGTCAATAAGTGACATTATGCAGTTGTCAAGATGTATTGAGCTTTACAGCAAATGAACCTTAATGTATACAATTAAAAAAATAATTTAGAAAATTGAGGATCCCAAGGAGTGAAGATTGTAACCTGAAAATCTAACTTTATTGCAAATGTATCTTATGTAAACATAAGTGATAGTAGATATACTTACATGATATAATTAAAATGAACAATTTTACTTTCTGTGGCCTTCCTCTCCAAATTCACAACCCCAGTCTAATCATGAGAAAAACATCAGACAAATTTTCGATAGAGGGTAATTCTACAAAATACTTCACCAGTACCCCTGCAGACAGTCAACATCATCAGAAATGAGGAAATTCTGAGAACTAGGTCACAGTCAAGGAAGCCTAAGGAAACACAACAAAGAAAAGTACTGTGGTATCCTGGATGGGATCCTTAAGCAGAAAGACTTTAGATAAAAACTAGGAAATCTGAATGAACTGTGGACTTTATTTATGAACAATGTATCAATTTGATTTACTAATTATTACAAATGTATCATAAGAATGCAAGATGTTAATAACAGGGAAAACTGGGTAAGGGACATACTCTGTACTAGGTCCTCAACTTTTCTGTAAGCCTAAAACTGTTCTAAAAAATAAAATATTTTAAAGAAATCAGAGATATATATATATATATATATACACACACACACACACACACACACACACACACACACACACACACATATGTATATACATATATATCTCCAATAATTAAATGGAAAAGAAAAACTTGAAAGTATGATTTGCAATACCCTCCCCAAATAAAAAGAAAAAAATTCATAGGAATAAATCAGTTGAAAGATATATAAGACTTCACCACTAAAATCTACAAAACATTTGAAAAATTAAAGTGGAAAGATAGATTAGATTATAAATAGGAAAAAGCATAAAGATGTCAATTCTTTCCAAACTACTTCTTAGATTTAATACAAATTTGATAAAACTTAAAGCAGTTTTTTAAAAATTTTAATTCCTGAAATTGACAAGCTGTTTCTAAAAAAGCCGAAGCCATAAACTGAAGACTTGCTATCCAGACATAAAACTAAAGTAATACAATGTGATATTGATTCAAGGAAAAGCAAATGGATGAAAATGATGAAATAGAGAATCAGAAACTGACTCACACATATCAAGTTATCTGATATTTATGACAAATGGAACAAGACAGTACCATAGGATTGGGAAAAAGATGATCTTTCCAATAAATGATGAAGTGCAAACTGGATAACTACTCGGAAAAATTATATATGGACCCCCATATAAGACCACAGACAAAAATCTATTTCAAATGCATTAAATATATGTGAAAGATAAAACACAGCTTTAAAAATAAAGTATTGTAGAACGTCTATTTGCTGGAGTAGCCACAATTTTTTAGATAGGACACACATCAACTGTTATTTGATGCCTTATTCCTCTCTTAGGAATATTAAATGATAAAGAATCCGAAGTGAAAACTGACCTTTTTTAAAGTTTAATAACTTTAGTCCAGCAAAAGATACATTTTCAGAAGTAAAAAGGCAACCCACACAGTGAGGGAAGATTTTGCTATATATAAAACAAAGGGCTTGTATTCTAATGTGTTTATAATTCTACAAATCAGTAAGACAAAGTCAAGCAACTCAATAGAAAATTGAGGGACTTCCATGGCAGTCCAGTGGTTAAGACTCCATGCTCTTACTGCAGGGAGCATGTATTCAATCCCTGGTCAGGGAACTAAGGTCCTGCATGCTGCACAGTGCAGACAAAAAAAAAAAAAAAAAAAGGTTGAGCAAAATATTTGAGTATGCTCATCACAAGAGAGAATGTATAAATGGCCAATAAATATTAAAGATGCTCAACTTCTTTAGTCACCAAGGAAATGCAAATTAAAACCTGAACTACACATGCATCAGAATAACTAACATGAAAGTTAGACAATACCAAGTTTGGTGAGAGAGAGTTAATGACAGATAAAATGAATCTATGTTTTAAGAAGTTAAGATGGTGGTACTCTTAGGAGAAGACAGTAAAAGAAAGGGGGCATAAATAAGACCTTGGGATGCTGTTAATGTTCTGTTCTTGATTTGTGCTGGATATATTGGTGTTGTCACTATGAAAATTAATCAAACTATATACTTATGTTTATACACTTCATGTATGTCTGTTTTACTGAAATGCTAAGGTTAAAAAAAAATCTTCGAGAGGCTCCTTCAAGATGGTGGAGGAATAAGACGTGGAGATCACCTTCCTCCCCACAAATACATCAAAACTACACGTACATGTGGAACAACTCCTACAGGACACATACTGAATGCTGGCAGAAGACCTCAGACTTCCCAAAAGACACCCTCAGGTGACCTACATGCAGAGGCAGGGCGAAATCCAAAGCTGAACCACAGGAGATGTGTGAACAAAGAAGAGAAAGGGAAATTTCTCCCAGTAGCCTCAGGAGCAGCAGATTAAATCTCGACAATCAACTTGATGTACCCTGCATCCCTGGAATACCTGAATAAACAAGGAGTCATCCCAAAATTGAGGTGGTGGACTTTGGGATCAACTGTAGACTTGGGGTTTGCTTTCTGCATCTAATTTGTTTCTGGTTTTATGTTTATCTTAGTTTAGTATTTAGAGCTTATTATAATTGGTAGATTTGTTTACTGATTTGGTTGCTCTCTTCCTTTTTTAAAAAATATATATATATATATTTTTCCTTTTTCTCTTTTTGTGAGAGTGTACATGTATGCTTCTTTGTGTGATTTTGTCTGTATAGTTTTGCTTTTGCCATTTGTCCTAGGGTTCTGACAGTCCGTTTATTTTTGTTTTGTTTTTCTTGTATACTTTTTAGCTCTTGTCATCATTGGTGGATTTGTTTTTTCATTCTGTTCCTCTCTTCTTTCTTTCTCTCTTTCTTTTTTTAATTACTTTTAAATTTTTTATTTGTAATAATTTTTTTATTTTGATAACTTTATTTTCTTTCTTTCTTTCTTATCTTTCTTTCTTTCTTTTTATTTCTCCCTTTTCTTATGAGTCATGTGGCTGACAGCATCTTGGTCCTCTGGCCAGGGGTCAGGCCTGAGCCTCTGAGGTGGGAGATCCGAGTTCAGGATATTTGTCGAGCAGAGATCTCCTGGCCCCACGTAATATCAAAATGGTGCAAGCTCTCTCAGAGATCTCGTCTCAATGCTAAGACCCATCACCACTCAACGACCAGCAAGCTACAGTGCTGGACACCCTATGCCAAACAACTAGCAAGACAGGAACACAACACCACCCATTAGCAGAGAGGCTGCTTAAAAACAAAATAAGTTCACAGACACCCCAAAACACACAACCACAAGAAAGACAAGATCCAGCCTCATCCACCAGAACACAGGCATCAGTCCCCTCCACCAGGAAGACTACACAACACATTGGACCAACCTTACCCACTGGGGGCAGACACCAAAAACAATGGGAACTACAAACTTGCAGCCTGCAAAAAGGAGACACCAAACACAGTAAGTTAAGCAAAATGAGAAGACAGAGAAATACACAGCAGATGAAAGAGCAAGGTAAAAACCCACCAGACCAAACAAATAAAGAGGAAATAAGCAGTCTACCTGAAAAAGAATTCAGAGTAATGATAGTAAAGATGATCCAAAATCTTGGAAATAGAAGAATTAAAAAGCAAACAAACAATGATGAACAACACAATAAATGAAATTAAAAATTCTCTAGAATGAATCAATAGCAGAATAACTTAGGTGGAAGTACGGATAACAGACCTGGAAGATAAGATAGTGGAAATAACTACTGCAGAGCAGAATAAAGAAAAAAGAATGAAAAGAATTGAGAACAATCTCAGAGACCTCTGGGACAACATTAAAAACACCAACATTCGATTTATAGGGGTCCCAGAAGAAGAAGAGAAAAAGAAAGGGACTGAGAAAATATTTGAAGAGATTATGGGTGAAAACTTCCCCAATATGGGAAATAGTCAGTCAAGTCCAGAAAGTGCAGAGAGTCCCATACAGGATAAATCCAAGGAGAAACACGCCAAGACACATACTAATCAAATTATCAAAAATTAAATACAAAGAAAAAATATTAAAGGCAGCAAGGGAAAAGCAACAATTAACATACAATGGAAGCCCCATAATGTTTAAAGCTGATCTTTCAGCAGAAATGCTGCAAGCCAGAAGGGAGTGTCAGGACATATTTACAGTGATGAAAGGGAAAAATCTACAACCAAGATTAATCTACCCAGCAAGGATCTCATTCAGATTCGATAAAGAAATTAAACCATTACAGACAAGCAAAAGCTAAGAGAATTCAGCACTACCAAACCAGCTTTACAACAAATGCTGAAGGAACTTCTCTAGGCAGGAAAGACAAGAGAAAGAAAAGACCTACAATAACAAACCCAAAACAATTAAGAAAAGTGTAATAGGAACATACATATCGATAATTACCTTAAATGTAAATGGATTAAATGCTACAACCAAAAGACACAGACGGGCTGAATGGATACAAAAACAAGACCTGCATATATGCTGTCTACAAGAGACCCACTTCAAACCTAGGGACACATACAGACTGAAAATGAGGGGATGGAAAAAGATATTCCATGAAAATGGAAATCAAAAGAAAGCTGGAGTAGCAATTCTCATATCACACAAAATAGACTTTAAAATAAAGACTATTTCAAGAGACAAAGAAGGACACTGCATAATGATCAAGGGGTCAATCCAAGAAGAAGATAAAACAATTGTAAATATTTATGCACCCAACATAGGAGCACCTCAGTACATAAGGAAAATGCTAACAGCCATAAAAGGGGAAATCGACAGTAACACAGTCATAGCAGGGGACTTTAACACCCCACATTCACCAATGGATAGATCATTGAAAATGAAAACAAATAAGGAAACACAAACTTTAAATTATACATTACACAAGATGGACTTAATTGATATTTATAGGACATTCCATCCAAAAACAGCAGATTACACTTTTTTCTCAAGTGCTCATGGAACATTCTCCAGGATAGATCATATCTTGGGTCACTAATCAAGCTTTGGTAAATTTAAGAAAATTGAAATCATATCAAGTATCTTTTCCGACCACAATACTATGAGACTAGATATCAAATACAGGAAAAAAAATGTAAAAACATAAAAACACATGGAGGCTAAACATTACACTACTAAATAACCAAGAGATCACTGAAGACATCAAAGAGGAAATCAAAAAATACCTAGAAACAAATGACAATGAAAACACGATGACCCAAAACCTATGGGATGCAGCAAAAGAAGTTCTAAGAGGGAAGTTTATAGCAATACAGTCTTACCTCAAGAAACAAGAAACATCTCAAATAAACAACCTAACCTTACACCTAAAGCAATTAGAGAAAGAAGAACAAAAACCCCAAAGTTAGCAGAAGGAGAGAAATCATAAAGATCAGATCAGAAATAAATGAAAAAGAAATGAAGGAAACAGTAGCAAAGATCAATAAAACTAAAAGCTGGTTCTTTGAGAAGATAAACAAAATGGATAAACCGTTAACCAGACTCATCAAGAAAAATAGGGAGAAGACTCAAAGCAATAGAATTAGAAATGAAAAAGGAGAAGTACCAACTGCCACTTCAGAAATACAAAGGATCATGAGAGATGTCATGTTACTTCAAGCAACTATATGCCAATAAAATGGACAACCTGGAAGAAATGGACAAATTCTTAGAAAAGCACAACCTTCCGAGACTGAACCAGGAAGAAATAGAAAATATAAACAGACCAATCACAAACACTGAAATTGAGACTGTGATGAAAAATCTTCCAACAAACAAAAGCCCAGGACCAGAAGGCTTCACAGGCGAATTCTATCAAACATTTAGAGAAGAGCTAACACCTATCCTTCTCAAACTCTTCCAAAACAAAGCAGAGGGAGGAACACTCCCAAACTCATTCTATGAGGCCACCATCACCCTGATAACAAAACCAAAGATGTCACAAAAAAAGAAAACCACAGGCTAATATCACTGATGAAAAAAGATGCAAAAATCCTTAACAAAATACTAGCAAACAGAATCCAACAACACATTAAAAGGATCATACACCATGATCAAGTGGGGTTTATCCCAGGAATGCAATGATTTTTCAATATATGCAAATCAATCAATGTGATACACCATATTAACAAATTGAAGGAGAAAAACCATATGATCATCTCAATAGATGCAGAAAAAGCTTCTGACAAAATTCAACACTAATTTATGATAAAAACCCTCCAGAAAGTAGACATACAGGGAACTTACCTCAACATAATAAAGGCCATATATGACAAACCCACAGCCAACATCATTCTCAATGATGAAAAACTGAAACCATTTCCACTAAGATCAGGAACAAGACAAGATTGCCCACTCTCACCACTATTATTCAACATAGTTTTGGCAGTTTTAGCCACACAGTCAGAGACGAAAAAGATATAAAAGGAATCCAAATCAGAAAAGAAGTAAAACTGTCATTGTTTGCAGATGACATGATACTATACATAGAGAATCTTAAAGATGCTACCAGAAAACTACTAGAGCTAATCAATTAATTTGGTAAAGTAGCAGGATACAAAATTAATGCACAGAAATCTCTTGCATTGCTATACACTAATGATGAAAAATCTGAAACAGAAATTAAGGAAACACTCCCATTTACCATGGCAACAAAAAGAATCAATACCTAGGAATAAACCTACCTAAGGAGACAAAAGACCTGTATGCAGAAAACTATAAGACACTGATGAAAGAAATTAAAGATGATACCAACAGATGGAGAGATATACCATGTTCTTGGATTGGAAGAATCAACATTGTGAAAATGACTCTACTACCCAAAGCAATCTACAGATTCAATGCAATCCCTATCAAACTACCAATGGCATTTTTCACAGAACTAGTACCAAAAATTTCACAATTTGTATGGAAACACAAAAGACCCCAAATAGCCAAAGCAATCTTGAGAAAGAAAACGAGCTGGAGGAATCAGGCTCCTAGACTTCAGACTATACTACAAAGCTACAATAATCAAGACAGTATGGTACTGGCACAAAAACAGAAATATAGATCAATGGTACAGGATAGAAGCCCAGATATAAATGCACACACTATGGTCACCTTATCTTCGATAAAGGAGCAAGAATATACCAATGGAGAAAAGACAGCTTCTTCAATAAGTGGTGCTGGGAAAACTGGACAGCTACATGTAAAGAATGAAATGAGAACACTCCCGAACACCATACACAAAAATAAACTCAAAATGGATTAAAGAGCTAAATGTAAGGCCAGACACTATAAAACTCTTAGAGGAAAAACATAGGCAGAACACTCCATGACATAAATCACAGCAAGATCCTTTTTGACCACTTCCTAGAGAAATGGAAATAAAAACAAAATAAACAAATGAGACCTATTGAAACTTAAAAGCTTTTGCATAGCAAAGGAAGCAAGAAACAAGACGAAAAGACAACCCTCAGAATGGGAGAAAATATTTGCAAATGAAGCAACTGACAAAGAATTAATCTCCAAAATTTATAAGCAGCTCATGCAGCTCAATATCAAAAAAAACAAACAACCCAATCCAAAATTGGGCAGAAGACCTAAACAGACATTTCTCCAAAGAAGTTATACAGATTGCCAACAAACACATGAAAGTATGCTCAACATCACTAATCATTAGAGAAATGCAAATCAAAGCTACAATGAGGTATCACCACACACCAGTCAGAAGGGCCATCATCAAAAAATCTACAAACAGTAAATGCTGGAGAGGGTGTGGAGAAGAGGAACCTTCTTGCACTGTTGGTGGGAATGTAAATTGATACAGCCACTATGGAGAACAGCATGGAGGTTCCTTAAAAAACTAAAAAAAAACTACCATACAACCCAGCAAACTACTGGGCATATACCCTGGGAAAACTATAATTCAAAAAGAGTCACGTACCACAGTGTTCATTCCAGCTCTATTTACAATAGCCAGGACATGGAAACAACCTAAGTATGCATAGACAGATGAATGGATAAAGCAGATGTGGCCCATATATACAATGGAATATTACTCAGCCATAAAAAGAAACGAAATTGAGTTATTCGTAGTGAGGTGGATGGACCTAGAGACTGTCATACAGAGTGAAGTAAGTCAGAAAGAGAAAAACAAATACTGTACGCTAACACATATATATGAAATCTAAAAAAAAAAAGGGTTCTGAAGAACCTAGGGGCAGGACAGGAATAAAGACGCAGACATATAGAATGGACTTGAGGACACGGTGGGGTGGAAGGGTAAGCTGGGAAGAAGTGAGAGATTGTCATGGACTTATATACACTATCAAATGTAAAATAGTTAGCTAGTGGGAAGCAGCCCCATAGCACAGGGAGATCAGCTCGGTGCTTGTGACCACCTAGAGGGGTGGGATACGGAAGGTGGTAAGGAGACTCAAGAGGGAGGAGATATGGGGATATGTATATGTATAGCTGTTTCACTTTGTTATAAAGCAGAAACTAACACACCATTGTAAAGCAATTATACTCCAATAAAGATGTTAAAAAAAAAATCTTCATGTACTTTACTTACCTCATGTTATGCTCTCTGCTTTTCATCCACTTCTCTTGATTTTCATGTTCAAATTATAAGCAAAACTTTTTTCAAATAATTTTCAAAAATTTCTTGGTCTGGAACTATGTACACAGTATTGTAGAATATTTAAATACATATCACAAGTTTGTTGCATACATAGTATTTCATTTGTCAACAAAAGACTGTGATGATGTCCTACCTGGGCTACTTTCAAGAGTGTGGTTTTGTAGGAATCCTTTACCTTCCTAAGCCTCAGGATTTTCATCTGAAAAATGGGCTTAGTGGTACCTGACTCACAGAATATTGTGAATATGAAAGGAGAACATATAGATGTAATGCTGGTTATAAATAACCATAGACATTTTAGTTATCATGGGTGATATAGTCCCTGCCCTCAAGGAAAAAGGGAAAAGTATTAAGGGAAGTCAAATGAGCAACACAAAAGAGTTACAAGCTAACGATTACTATTTCCATAACAATTTCTATAACTGGGTTTACCACACTCCTTCACTATTACTTGTTCACATGCGTGTGTCCCTTACTAGATTCTGAGTTACTTGGTGACAGTCTTCTCCATTTTGCATTTTAGATGCAGAAGTAAGTTAAGGAGAAAAAACCTGAACATAATGGTTTCCTGTACCTGTCACACTCTTTTTTTTCCTCAGCATAGGTCACCCCACATATAACTTTTGATTGAACCATCTAGCTAAATTCAAATGATACTTGCCCCATGAAAAAATCCTTAACTAGAAGTTATCATGATTTTTTTTTTCTCTGCTGTTCCTATAGAACATTAGTTATTGCCTTTACTGTGAACCAAACTGATTTTAGATGGATTTGAGTTAAATATCTTTAATCAAATTATTTTTTAATGACTAGAAAAAAGCAGGACTTGAATACTTACTAAATCTTTGATGTGTTTCAGGTGTACCTCAGTTTGTAATGATAAGCAAACCCACAAAAAACCCCAACAGATATGACAACACAAAAATGAAAATTTCTTAATGACCAAGAAGAGCCTCAAAACAAGTCAAACTTAAAAGGCAAATGGGCTGCAAGGAATACTGCAAAACTAACTAACTTGCAAAGAGTTCATTTGCTTCCAGCAGGTTTCTGGCTCCCCTGTTTGAGCTACTTGGGCTCACTTCAGAAGCAGTGCTTATTATATTTCTTTCATTCTCTGTTTACTAAGTCACTGTTTCAAATATGCTCAACTTAAACTGTTTGCTAGTTGTCAACAACTTGGATAGCTACATGATTAACATGCAGACCCAAACATAATGTCCTCTTCACCTAACCTTATGAAAGTAAAAAGACTACAGCCTGGTATTTATTTGCCATTGATTTCCACCCAAATGCATTCGAGAGAAAAAGTAGAAATTTACCTGATCCTTGTACCCTGAGGGGTAGCATGAGGAGCTGGATAATAGGATGGCATGGAAAGCCCATGAAATTTGATGATAAAATCTTCACTAACATTTGCAGTATTTCATTTTCTAACTGAACTCTGGAACTGAAATGAAGCGTTTACAGCCAAATCTGTTACTCAGTAACCACTTGCTCCGAAAATCCGTTAAAACATTGTCTTGATTTTTAACTTCCTGTGTGCCAACCCTATTCAGAATCCTAGGTCTATGCATAAAATTTTACTTAAACCTATCTTCCTGCTGTCCTGTAGCTGTCACATGATTCATACACAGGGCCTCAAAACTTACCTGCTGACTTGCAAGAAAATTTAATTAGCTCTTCTTTGGGTAGTGTTACTAACCTTTCCCAGTTTTTTATGTATGTCATGCATATCAAACTAGTTTACCCACAGTGAGATCAGGTGAAAAGACCGCTTTCCACAGAGGTATGTTAAGTGTCTAAAAATCATTCCTCTCAGGATCTAATCCCTAAAATCCATCTCCCCAAACAGCTGGAGTGGGAAAATTAAAAAATAACTTTCCTGTAAAATCATTAAGCAGTTTCAAAGTAAATACTATTTATGTATTAAAATGAAAAAACAAACAAACAGGTCATTTTCACCTTCCTATAAACTCCTCTCTCTATATACAATTTTAAGTAGAGGGAAAGCACTCCTTGCTTGGTGCTTTTGGTTTCTATTTTTCTCCCTTCAGTTCCAACCCAGCCACCTGCTTATTGGTGTTTTATGCACATGAATTCATACCAGCTTCCCCAGAAGGTCTTCCTCCTGCTGGAATCCTGGAAAAGCTGTGTTCATTCTCTACTGGTTCACAGCATACTTTTTTAATGTGATCAATTCATTTGAAAATGAGGATTTTTTTTCCTCCTGCACTTCTGTTATTGCTGGTTAAATGATTAGTGTCTTCTGGACGGTATGTCCTCTCTTACAAGTTATGGTTGGTGATCTTTACCCAGAATCTCCTAGAATTACACTTAATTAGCCAAACAGACCAGGGGTGGGGCATTGAAACCAGGGCTAGGACTTGGGGAAATTAGTGTTCTCAGAGAAGTGCAGTTGGGCTTAGCTTCTCTGGAGTGAGATCATTAACCAGCCTCCAGTTAGTACACACATAGCCATACCCTCACCCCACCCCGCGTTAATGTGTGCACATACTGAACACGTTTTGGGCACTAAGCCTTTTCTTTCTCTTTTTGTCACTCATAAATGCCTCTAAAAATTACCTTCTCCTCTCATAACTTTTTCCTCAGCTCCTGTCTCAGGAAAACAAAAGCCTCTATTGGCATAGATGGTCCCCACCCTCCCCCCACCTCATATACCAATATCCATCTCTTTCCTATGGCTCTAGGTATTGGAGGTCTTTCTTTCCTGACTTCCCTTAAGACAAAACTTCCCTCTATCTAAATTCCAGCTTCTAAACCCACACTTATAAGTCTACTACCCACCTGAGAGAGGTTGCCTTGGTAATGAGACAGAGAAAACTCAGTTTTCAAAGGGAAATGGAAACTGATGCTGAATAATGAATATATTATCTCTGGTTTGGGGAGCTCTTCCTGAGCTAGAGAAAGAACTCATTGTGAGTAAAACGTATTAGGATTAAATGCCCAGCAGCCTCTGGGTCAGGGAGAAGCACTGCTGCTACGTTGGGGAACAGGAAGTTCTATTGAGGTGAAAACCCTGCCCCTGATTCTTTTCTTGTGAGTAATAAAGATGTGAACACAAGCATTATAACTTTGAAGAATGACTGGGATCCCAGCAAAGTACTCTAAAGGAAACCGTGTCTAAAAAATTAAAGGAAAGTGTATTAAGAATGATGTATCACCAAGTATAAAATATCGATAAAGAGATTAAAAGTTATAAAAAGGAATGTACAGAAATTCTGGATTAGAAAAGTGTAACTGAAATGAAACATTCACTAGAAATGCTCAACGACTGGTTCAAGGAGGCAAAGGTTAGAATCAATAAACTTGGAGATAGATCTAGTCTGAGAAACAGAAAAAAGACTGAGGAAAAATGAACAGAACCTCAGAGATCTGTGGAACACTATCTGAGCACCACCATATTTGTAAGGAAAGTCCCAGAAGGAGAAGGGATACAGAAAGGGGATAGAAAGAATATTTTAAAAAATAATGCCTGAGGGCTTCCCTGGTGGCTCAGTGGTTAAGAATCCGCCTGCCAATGCAGGGGACACTGGTTCGAGCCCTGGTCCGGGAAGATCCCACATGCCGCGGAGCAACTAAGCCTGTGCACCACAACTACTGAGCCTGCGCGCCTATAGCCCATGCTCTGCAACAGGAGAAGCCACTGCAATGAGAAGCCCGCGCACTGCAACGGAGAGTAGCCCCCGCTCGCCGAAACTAGAGAAAGCCCGCCCGCAGCAACGAAGACCCAATGCAGCCAAAAATAAATAAATAAAATAAATAAATTTTTTACAATGCCCGAAAACTTTTCAAATTTGATTTAAAAAACATTAGTCTAAATATCCAAGAAGATCAGTAAATTCTATGTAGAATAAATATAAAAAGATCCACACCAAGGCACATCATAATCAAACACAATCAAAGACAAAGAGAACATTGAAAGTAGCACAAGATTTTCAATAACATTAACAGCTAATTTTTATCAAAAACCTTTGCAAGGCAGAAATAGAGACACAGATGTAGAGAACAAACATATGGACACCAAGGGGGGAAAGCCGGAGGTGGGATGAATTGGGAGATTGGGATTGACATATATACACCAATATGTATAAAATAGATAACTACTGAGAACCTGCTGTTAGAGCACAGGGAACTCTACTTCACTTTGCTGTACAGTAGAAACTAACACAACATTGTAAAACAACGATACCCCAATTAAAATTAAAAAGTGCTAAGAGGAGTGGCCAAGATGGAGGACTATGAAGACCCTGAGCTCACCCTCTCCCATGGGTACACCAAAATTACAGCTATTCACACATAAATTATTGATGAGAAAAAACTGGAAGACTAGCAGAAAATATCTTGCACAACTAAAGATATAAAGAAGGAGCCACAATGAGACGGATAGGACAGGTGGAAATGTGGTACAGTCAAGACCCACACCCCTGGGTGGGTAACCCACAAATGGGAGGATAATTACAATTACAGAGGTTCTCCCAAAGAAGCAAGGGGTTTGAGACCCAAATTGGGCTCCCCAGCCTAGGGGTACTGCACCAGGAAGATGATTCCTCCAGAACATTTGGCTTTGAAGGCAGGCAGGGCTTGCTTTCAGGAGAGCCAGAGGGCTATAGGAGATAAAGACTCCACTCCCAAAGGGCACACACAGAATCTCACATGCTTTGGGAACCAGGGCAGAAGCAGTCATTTGAAAGAAGCCTGGATCAGAGCAACATGCTGATCTTGGAGAGCCTCCTGGAGAGGCAGAAGGCAGCAGGGGCTTGCCCCAGGGACATAGACACTGGTGGCAGCCATTTGGGGAGTTCATTCTGCCATGTGGCCCGGGTGCTGGCAAGACCCATTTTGGAATCCTGCCTCTAGCTTATAAGTGCCAGGACTCAGCCCCATCCATCAGCCTGTGGCCTGGGACACCTTAGGACAAGCAATGAGCTGAGTGGAGACACAGCTGTACCCACCAGTAGACTTCCTGCCCTAATACCGCAGATCCCACACCTGCCTCAGGGCCTGGCCCTGTCCACCAGAGGACCCTGGACCCAGGGGTCCTCTGGCACTATCCCTGGGACCCACAGGGTCCTGCAGCCAGAGACCCTGGGATCCAGTTCCATCCACCAGTTAGCTGGCAGTAGCCCTAGGGCCAGCCTCACCCACCAGTGGGTAGGCACCAGCCCCAGGACCACGGCAGACCTTCAGTCAGCTACCCTGGGATCTGGAATCACCCACCAGCAGGGCAACACCAGCTCAGATCATGCCAGACCTTGCAGCCAACCATGTCAAAAATCAGCCCCCCTTACCAGCAGGCCTACACAAGCTCTGAGACCTCCAGGGTCCTGTAGCTTGAGACTTGGGAACCTGACTCCACCACAAGTGTGGCAGCTCTAGCCCTGGGATCCTCTAGGCACCAGCCCCACCCAATAGAAGGTAAATACCAGATCTGAGACAACTTGGACACCTCAGCCAGCCACCATGGGATCTACCCCACTCACCAGTGGGCCAACACCAGCTTTGGGACAGCCCAAACCCAACAGCCAGCCATGTCAAAAACCAATCCTACCCACCAGCAAGCCAACACTAGATCTGAGGCTGCCAGCCCCACATTCACCCACTGCAGCACACATCTCTGCCCACCAGTAGACCAGAACTACACCAGGACCTCCTGAGTCCATGTGGCCAGCAGCCTTGTGACCTGAGCCTGTCTTCCAGTGGCTGGGAGCCTCTTGCAAGGCAAGGCATGGCAACCAACCAAACCAGAGGCCAGAAGGACCCATACAGCCAAAATAGGGAGCACCTCTAGAGCATAGAGCCAAATAAGAATCTAGATTTCAAAATCATTACAAAATTCCTTCCCAAATATTTTATGATGAGAGTGGGAATATGAAATTTGGCTCTATGGTAGTATCACTAAGTAATTTCAATGAAAATATCCTTTTCATATTATGTTTAGAAAAAAGAAATGAGTCTATCATTATTCCAAAAAATTTCCCTAGATAAGGGACTCAGAAGATAAAGTCTATCTTGCCTGTCTTGATTGCATTCTCCTACATGGTTAGAATAGCCATTGTCTCCCTCTCTCTCTTTTTTGTTCCCTAACCCAGCAATCTGCATCCTCATATTTCAAAATCTCTATCACTCTATCTTATCTAGATAAGAATTCTGGGAAAACAGTGTCTATTGGCTCTTTGTCAGAAATCCACTGTTCCTAAGCTTTAAATTAATATACCAATACAGTTTCTGGAGGTTCCTTTTCACCCTTGTTTATTTTATTTTTTTTAAATAAACGGCCTTAAGGCTTCAAGGGTTGCCGTAGATGTGCAGGGACAATGATGCTGTGTAGCGCCTTCTAGGCCTGTATTTCGTCAGCCAATCAAGTCAGGGGTTGTGAAGCTGAAGCCAATGGGTGCAGACCAGGGGCGGGGCTTACAGCAAGTAACTGTCAGTGAGGTAGCAGTTAGTTGCGGCTGTTCTAGGGTGAACGGACTAGGTAGCCTCCACTTATCACCTACATACCACACGATACTCCTCCTAAGGCTCTAGATGGTGAGTCCTCCCTTGGCTTCCCCTTCAGGAAGTTGCCCTTCCCCTTGGGTACTTTCTTCCGCAAAGAAGAACAAATGATCCCACAGTGTTCCAGCTACAGATTCAGCCAGCCACTCCCTGTTGTAGTTTCCAACTTTCCTATGGCAGCCAATCAAACACTTTTCCGAAGATCAACCAGCCTTTCAGTGTGAATTTCTGTCCCTTAACCCCTGCCCGTCCTCCATTACACTTCCCATATCAACTTTCCGGACTTCTGCTCACCTGCCTGATGATTGTACCCTTTGCCTTATGAGGCACCAAGAGGAAAGCACACTGATGCCTTGGTGAATCTCCTCAGGTGTATGCAGCGGAGCCGAGAGGGAGGAAGGGCTCGTTCTGAGTGAAGAAGCCTTAGGAGGGCAACAGACTGCTCACCTTCAGAGTCTGTGAGTAAGGCCCCGCTGTACTGTGTGGAGAGTCTTCTGCAGAGACAACCCAACCCCAGTTCTGTATCTGTCATAAATCAATGAGAGCTTTACAGCTAATGAAGATTACTGGGATCCCACAGCTCTCTTTTCAGGATGATTTGGTCACCTAATTCCTGCAAAATGTGGTGATTAAAAGGAAGAAAGATTTCCCATTTTCAAGTACAGAGTGAATCAGTACGATTTCCACTCCATGAGAGAGAATTTCTCAAGGCTGAGTGATGTTGAGGACAAATCCACATGCCATTTTTGAGAGGACAGTTATTAACTCCACACAGAAAGAGATTTGAGGCATTATTTAATTTATTAATAAGTTAATATAGGAAACCTATGTGGCAATTTCAAGACAAATCAATATTTTTTGCTTAATGAGACATTAACTCATAAACGTATTCAAAATTGTCAAAAGTCAAGTTAAGCTGAAGAAGAGTTTTAATTACATTGAAAAACTGTTTAATCTAAGCTGCTACTTCTTTACCCATATCCTTTAAAGTATCAAACTAGAATAATATTAGCATTTACATGCTAACTTAACATGAGATCATTTTGGTCAGGGGAAAAGTTTGTTAGGAGAATTTGGAGTAGAGGTTGAAGAAGCCAAATTGAGTATTTACAGCAAAACAGGGAAATTCTGTTGAACTTGATCATATATGTCCCTAAAGTTCAAGAATAATTAAGATTTGGAGTAATCTTATTCTTTTATGAAAGGGATTTATTAGGATTGAATGTATAAACACTTATTAAGGTTTCCTTTTTTTTTTCTTTCTTTCTTTATTTTTTTATTGGGGTATAGTTGTTTTACAATGCTGTGTTAGATTCTACGGTACAGTGAAGTGGAGTTCCCTGTGCTATACAGTAGGTTCTCATTAGTAATTTTTTATGTATTAGTGTATATATGTCAATCCCAATCTCCCAATTCATCCCACCCCCCCCCGTTCCCCTCTTGGTGCCCATACGTTTGTTCTCTACACCTGTGTCTCTATTTCTGCCTTGCAAACATGTTCATCTGTACCATTTTCCTAGATTCCACATATATGCGTTAATAATATATGATATTTGTTTTTCTCTTTCTGACTTACTTCACTCTGTATGACAGCCTCTAGGTCCATCCACATCTCTACAAATGACCCCATTTTGTTCCTTTTTATGGCTGAGTAATATTCCATTGTATGTATGTACCACATCTTCTTTATCAATTCATCTATCGATGGGCATTTAGGTTGCTTCCATGACCTGGCTATTGTAAATAGTGCCGCAATGAACATTGGGGTACATGTGTCTTTTTGAGTTATGGTTATTAAGGTTTCAAATAAACAATTTTAGAAATGAGAAAATGCTTATGGGAACATGTATCCCTGCTTTTAGTTTGGAAAACAATACTTTCCTTAACTGTATTAAATTCTGAGAGCCTATAGGAATGTATAACTATGATGCAGAAAATATTTTTCCTTTTTTGGTCAAACACGTTTGCTCCAGAATATTTAGTCCTGGAGTAATAGTGAGAAAATTAATAGGTGAAATTGACAATATTTTCCTAAATAGTTTGATGCTGAGAGCAAATACCATCAGTCTATCACACTGTTCTTCCCTAATGGCACAGATTTCTCCTAGAGCAGTGCTTCTAAATAATGGCTGATTATTAGAATCACTGGGAAGTTTTTAGGTTCCTAATACTCAGGCTGCACCTTAGACCGATTAAATTAACCTCTGTGGTGCCACCCAGGTATCTGTATTTTTAAAACTCTCTGATTCCAATATGCAGTCAAGGTTGAAAATCTCTGTCTTAGAGGGATAACTGAGCTTGCTCTCCTCTATCACTTAAATTACTATCAAGATCCCTTGGTCTACTTTCAGTTCTTAACATGTTAAAGTGAGGTTAAGGAATGTAGAAATCCTTTGAGGAAAAATGAAACAAACCAAAAAAAAGCAGCCCCAAATATCAGGGAACTGGTCTGGCACCCAGAGCTAGGTGTCACTTAGTGTTACTACAAGCTGGGCTGATGCTCACAGCTAGTCCATGTTGTTCTCCTGTTGGACATAATCTCACAGAACGTCAAAATCAGATGAGTTCACTAGGAGACCGTAAATAAAGTTGGACAAAAAGAAGTCACCATGCAACCCATACAGTACCAAACATCCCCTCCCTCATCTAAAATGAGTGACTGCTGCTTCTGTACTCATCACAGCTTTATCCCCATTCTAGTCTGCTTTCGCTATACATAAGATTTATCGCGATACCCAATCACAGAATTGTCCTTGCTTTCTGACAGCACCCAAGTTATAGTAAACTCTCACTTCCTTAGACCCTCTCCAAAATTACCCAGATCCACAATTAGTTCTTTCTAACATCCTTTTACTGAACCTCCCAACAGTTCCCCAGGGTGAATGGCCTCCCTCACTGAGACACATAATAATCCAAACTTGTCAACTACAGATGTGTTTCTGGGGTCTTCACCAGAAGGACATTGATACCCTTTCTCAAAATACCTGACTCAAAATATTGAAAATAAGCTGGCTTTGAGACTGAAAATTGAGCAATGCTCCCTTTGAGTTGGGTGAATCACAGTGGTTACTAACATTGGCTACACATTAAAATTGCCTGGGGAGCCCAAGCTGCCACCCAGACTGATTTAAATAGGAATCGCTGAGGATAAGACTCAGGCAATAGTATCGTTATAGCTCTCCAGGTGATTTCAAATAAAATTATAAATACAGGGAGAGGAATTACATAGACTGGGAAACTATACAGATTAGAAAACTGAGGCCAACAGCAAGTTGCCCAGAGTCTTTTACCTTGCAAGCCGCAGCCCATCAGATCTTTGCGTGCAGAGAGTCGCAATCTGACCAGAGAGTCAGCACTTTTACATTGGTGCTAATATGGTACAGCGTTAGTAAACAGTGTTCACAAGGCCCTTTGATGCTGGTAATACAATACCATGTGGAAAGAAGCAGAAAGTATAATTATATAAGGATGAACAGAACTATGTAAATAAAATATATAAAAGCCACTAGATGACATGACTGTGCATATTTTTTTTTCTGTTTTTGAAATGTTTCTTTACATATTTATTTCAAAAATATTCACAATAAGCATGTATTCATTTAATTTTCTTTCAAAAGTTTGTTTTTATAGTCAGTAAAGAGCATATTATAAAACATATGTATGTGAAATATGAAACTGAAAAAGACATTGCTGGATTGTGAGAGGATGTTTAGTAATAACTAATTGATTGCTTAGCGAGGCAGCCAGATGAGATGCTAATAGACACCAGAAAAGGTTAAGCCAATATTATGAGAGAATTGGAAGAGTTCCCTGCATGAAGTTTAAGACCCCGATGTAAAACTTTCCTCACCATGGGAAGCAAGTGGGATTGGCAGACTGCAGCTATCACCTATTTCTTCAAACCAAGACACACCATGGCCCTTGTTCCTTTTCCAAGAAGTAACAACAGAAACATGTAACAACTCCCTTGTTTTAAATCATTTTGTTTTCAATATTTTTCTTAGGTCCTTGGTTGCTATAAAAATATTTAAAAGTTAGAGAAAACATGGCCCATCAATGTCTCAAAGGAGATAAAAGAAGGCTGTTATTGAACATCATCATGGTTTATTAATTTCTGTCTGGACAGAACAACAAAAGAGATCAGAATATTCTCACCACCACCACTTCCTACTTTGGAATAGCTGCCAGAACATGCTTCCAGAGGCTCAGATAAGCTGAGAGCAAACCCCTCAGTTGTCCATCCTCAGAACTAAGTAACCTGTACCAGCTTGTGGCCCTGGTGACTGGTTAGATGAAAAATCCTCTTTTCAGCTGGATAGATACAGGGCGAAAAATAGCTGAGTAGTGCTTGGCATCATAAGAACACAGGATGACACTGGCTCGTCTCTATCACTTGGGGTTGTAATTCTTCTATCATTTAAATTGAAAACATTGTTGAAGAGGGAGTCATCCCTAATTTTGGCACACCCTAAGAAATCACTAGAAATAACTAAAGAGAAATATAGACTTTTTATTTATTTTTTAAGAAAAGCTGTAGAAGGCCACCAAGAAGGAAAATCTTATGTTCTTTTGGTCCTAGGTGAGTTTTGCAGAGAGTCCTAAGAGTTGGATTCAGACGGCCTATGAGAAACCACAGGATGAATGGCCTTGTTTCTAATTTCACTTTTCTTAACAAAGGATTTACCAACATATGGCTGGATTTTTTTAGGAATACATTCATGAAAAGTTCTCAGGAACTCCCTGAAATCATTCTAATATTGTCTTTGATCTGTACAATCGGAGGTAGGTGTAATTCTTTTTATTTAAGTGTGTCTTGTGGATGTATTTTGTAAATGTCACCAGAGAGAATTAAGAAAAGTAGCAATAATAGGAAATTAGATTTTTTTTCTAAATTCATACCTCTATACCAAGATTTTCAATCAAATGAATCCAACAGTAATCTGCCCTTGAGGAAAGCCCATGTAGATCTGATCCACATTCTTCACCTCTATTGAGTTCAGAGTATTCATACCTTCTTACTTGCTAGGTCGTGGTTAGATTTAAGTGATGTGGGGAATTGAACCAGATAAGCAGAAAATCAAAGGTTAGGGATTTTATTGTTACCTGCATCATCATAAGCTAGAGTTTCATTCATATTTTAAAATTAGCTGTCCCACAGATTTCTTCACTTGGAAAAAGAATGTTCAAAGTGATAGGTCTTCTGAATGATTCAGTTACTTTTTAACCCCTTGGTAGGTGTTCCCTTAGGTTTTGTCCAAATGGTAAATTATGCCCAGCTTTTATGAGAAGAAAAGAACACTGTAGAAATCAAAAGAAAGCACACTTTTTGCATCCTTTGACCCGATTAGGAATTGTATTACAAAGAATTAGAAACATTAAACTGAAGGAAATGCTGTGATATTGCTTATTGCACTTTGAAAAAAATTATGAACAAAGTTAAATATCCATTATAGACTTTCTAATGGGTAGTAGGTAATTAGTAATAGGTAGTTAGTTTTTCTCATTATTAAATTATTACACTAATTCCTCATTGTTATCTTGGGAATCAGCCAGGATATTTCATTTAAGTTTAGTAGTTTATTAATCCCTCATTGCAGGATTGCTAAAGAAATGAATATCTGATTTATAGCATGTACATAAACTGCTATAAATATTTTAGTAGGAACACAAGAACCAATGATTACTAGCAATATTTAGTAAAGATTCTAAGAAAATGGTAGACTTCGTAAAAGAAGTAAAGCATGAATTTAGTGGATGACCAATTATACTGATTCTATATGCTTAAGTGTGAGGGAGGGTTTCAGTTACAGGAATATAGCAAGTAAGGGGTGGTGCAGTATTTCATTGTCCTCAGTATTAAGAAGTCATATCAAATTAAAGTTCTATAAATGTGGTATTTCACTGCCTTTCAATAGACATATTTTTTTGCAGCATTTTTGAACCTACACTTGAAAGACTTTCCAATTCCTCTCCCTGTGATACTATTTTTATTTGGATGCAGTTTTGAAATGTTAAGTTTTACATCTGACCAGGTGTGTATAGTAAATATGAGTATTTTATATATCTGACTATATCTAAGATTCATATAAATACAAAGATGGCTTAAGAAAATTTGTAAACATATTTCTTCACTGCTCTGCCAGTTGATAGATGCTTATGATGTGGATAACATCATATCAGCTGTGTAGAAGAAGGAACCAGGCATGAAAGAGCTAAAATCCAGGTAACATAGTCAAAACAGAGCCTAGGTCTGAAACTAGGTAGGCAATTCAGAATGAGTACACGTACAGCTGCTAAGAATGTGAGTAGCTGAGTATTTAATAATAATTCAAAACCTTAGACAAGAAATTGGTAAACAAGATAGAAGTCCAGAGAGACTTTGAGCTACTGATACAGGACTCTAGTAGCAAGAGAATTCTGACATTGAACCAATCTATTGTCTCAGGAATGTTTCATAGGGTTCCCATTAGAATAGAGGCTACTCTCTAAGTGCACCTGCCTTAGAATATTTCAAGAAACATACACTGAACCTCTTACATGGAGTTGGAAGTGAGGAACAAGACAAACTATATAGTCAAGGCATATATAGTATTACTAAATAGTTGGGAAGAGCTGGAGTCAGGTAAAGGAGAGACAATATGCTTACTACAAGGAATATAGAGTGCATTATTGACACATTGAATAGTCCTCTAGCCCAGGGGTTGGTGGCAGAGTGTTTTCTGTAAAAGGCCATATAGTGCATGTTTTAGACTATGAAGGCCATATGATCTCTGTCACAACTACTCAACTCTGTCACTGTAGTTTAAAAGCAGCCATAGACAATACATAAGTAAATTGGTATGACTGTATTCCAATAATACTTTATTTACAAAAACAGGCATTGAGCCAGATTTGTTCCCAGGGGCCATAGTTTGCCAACACCTGCCCTAGTTAATCAGTATATAAATACGAACGTGTGTGAAAATGATTGACTTTCCCAAACAAATTTAACCAGTGATGTTAAAAACCATAATGGAAACCATGTATCCATGCCAGAACCAGAAGCAGATTACTCCTTCATTTGTCCTGAACAGGTTTTATAATCATCTGATTTTTGACATAAATGCAATTTTAAGTACTTCTATAAACTTTACTATTTGTCAACAACTCTTTAAAGGAAGGGACCATATGTTGAGAACTGTGAACGGTCTAAGATTTTACTCAACTTTCAATCTAATAATTTCGCTTGCCACAGTTTCACGGTCCTGGCAAAAGACACGGGACTCCTGGGCTAGAGACAAAGGACTTTATTACTCATAGCAATAGCAGAAGCCAGAGTATCAGCATTTTCTTGTCCCTGTTCCATGAGCCCCACAGGGAGAAGTAAAGAGGGCAAGGTGAAACCTGCATACACAATGGGTTGCATTATAGGAGAAGAAATCTGAGCTTAGAGAACTTGAATATTTTATGATGGGCAGTGAGCTCATCTGCCCTCTTGCTCCAGAGAGAGATAATATCTTTATAACACTGGACAGTATAGTAAACCTGCCTTTTTCTCTGGAGGGAGACACTTCCTTTATCTTCCAAAGCTGTTAGCCATACAAATATTCTTGAAAGAAAATATTCCTGGAAGAAAAGCAGTCAGTGCCTCCATCCATAGCATACAGAGAAACACAAGAGACCCATGAAGAATCATCTCCCAAATGCAAGGATAGCGCCTAACACAGTAGGTACTCAGTGTTTCCTTAATGAGTGAATATTGAATGGATGTGTTAACGAACCAAACTGGGTCTGCTTGCCCGCGGGCAGTAAAGCCAATCTACTGACAGTGGGTTGTGGTGAAGGAAAGTGCAGCGTTTATTGTAAGGTGTCATACAAGGAGTACGGGACAGCTAGTGCTCAAAAAGCCTGAACTCCCCGATGGGTTTCAGCAAAGCATTTTTAAAAGCAAGGCAAAGGAAGGGAGTCCCAGGGTATGTGATGAGCTCGTGCACAATTCTCTGTTTGGTTGATGGTGAGGTAAAGTAAAAAGATCAAAAATTGTTGCAAATATTTCCTGGTTCCAGCCAGACTCCTGAAGGGATGTGTTAATTTCTTTCATTTGGTGGGGGGTTTTGCATCTGTAAAACAACTCAGGAAATGTGCATGAGATACTATTATCTAGGTACTTCAGAGAGGACCTAAAGCAGAAGATATAAGGGAGACATCTCTCTGGGGAAGGCCCCAGAGGGTCCTGCTTGGTTACAGATGCCCATATAGGATTTAAAACTATCAACTAAATATTTTATGATAAACACCATTGATTGGTTATTTCATAATCTGCATTACCTTCCTAGTCTCTATCCCTGCTATTCTTCCATACACATCTTCTGTATAATCCATGGCTAATTATGTAGTTTCTGGAAATTGATATGATTGTTTACTCCTTTGTGGATTTTGTGCATGATGATCTATCTACCTGAAATCTCTTTCTTTCTTTTGTATGCCTGAAAATCTCCTACATACCCTTTAGTACTTTTGTCAAACTGTTTCCTATATCTATTCTTAAAAAAAAAAAAAAATAGGCATAGAGATGTTCATTAACCTTTTGCTGTAGTTGGTAATGATCTGATGCAAAATTATGAAAATCCAAGAGTTAAGACTGTAGCACTTACTATGTTGTGATTTATCTTTTTATCTTGTGCTAGGCATAGGAGTGCCTGGCATGTATTCCATGCTAATAGACCAACAGATAAATGAGAAAATAACATTTTTATATTATTAGGTCCAAAAATATGCAGAAGCCATACAGTGGATGGATCCACACTTATTTTTTGATATATTTACACCAGTAATTATCTTTAATGTTGCATTTGACATGGATGTTTACCTGCTCCACAAGTTATTTTGGCAGGTAAGAAGTGTTATTTTCAATAATATTATTCACTCATGAACTACTACATGTTATCTATGTTCAGATTTTTTTACATTTTTAAAAATCAACTATATTTAGGTATAATTTATATGCAGTGGTATGCATACATTTTGAGAGTACAGTTTGATGAGTTTTGATAAATATCAACCTATCAAGATATAGAAATTTCCATTATCCTAGAAAATTCCCTCAGACATCTTTGAAGTCAATCCCTCATCAATGCCTCAGAGAGGTAAGTACTGATCCAACTTTCTCTTTTTTAATGATTCCATTTCATTTGATTTACCTTAGAAATTCTATCCAAATATTATGTAATTTTTGGTGCAGATAGTCATTTGCAAGGTCATGGGGTACAAGTGCAAAGACTAACTTTCTCATTACTTGTCATTTCCATATAGTATATTTCTTTTGAATATTAATTCAAAGAGAAAAGTAGGAAATCATTTCTATAGCCTTATTATTAAAGTCTCAAATAGATGCCAGGTGAAAAAATTTGCATAGTGACTATTACAGGCATTATTTTCAAAAGTCATTCCTAAGCAAGATAAATTATATTCAATTAAATTGATTTAAAAATCCATTACATATTGTTTTTAGCAGGTTCTTCAAGATTTACATAACAGTTTCATTGTCTTCCATGTATGACTTAGATTCACAGTCAAAAATAAGTTTCCACTTTGATACCACTGTAGTTTTCTTTTTTCCAAAAGATTTTACTTTTGATGAAGTTCAATTCATCAATTTTTTTCTTTTAGAATTTGTGTTTTTATGTCCTATTAAAAATTATTTGCCTAATCTAAGGTCACTAAGATCTTTTGCTATGTTTTCTTCTAGAAGTTTAATAGTTTTAGATTTCACATTTAGGTCTAAGATCCAATTTGAGTTAATTTTTTTATATGATATGAGATGGGTGTTCTGTTTCATTTTTTTTTCATATGGATGTTCAATTTTTACAAAATCATTTTTCTTCTTCCAGTTTTTTTTTTCTTTTTTTTCTTCTTCCAGTTTTATTGAGATATAATCAATATAGAGCACCATATAAGTTTAAGGGGTACAGCATGATTTGACTTGCATACATCATGAAATGATTATCATAATAAATTTAGTGAACATCCATCATCTCATACAGATACAAAATTAAAGAAATAGAAAAAAATATTTTTCTTTGTAATGAGAACCCTTAGGATTTACTCTCTTAACAACTTTTGTATGTAATATACAGCAGTGTTCATTATATTTATCATACTGTTGTACATCACATCCCTACTACTTATTTATTTTATAATTGAAAGTTTGTACCTCTGGACTGCCTTCATCCAATTCTCCCTCTCACACCCCTTCCCACGCTGCCTCTGGTAACCACAAATCTGATCTCCTTTTCTATGAGTTTGGTTGCTTGTTTGTTTATTTTTGAAGTATAATTGACCTACACCACTGTGTTAGTTCCTGTTATACAACACAGTGATTTGATATTTATATACTCTTCAAAATGATCATCACGATGTCTAGTTACAATATGTCACCATACAAAGATATTAAATAGTTATTGCTTATATTACCCACACTGTACATTTCATACCTGTGAATCATTTATTTTGCAACTGGAAGTTTGTATGTCTTAATCTCCCTCATCTATTTCTTTCCTTCTCCCAACCCCCTCTCCAGGTGGCTACCTGTTTGTTCTCTATATCTATAAATCTATTTCTGTTTTGTTACATTTGTTCAGTTAGTATAATACCCTCTAGGTCCATCTATGTTGCCACAAATGGCAAGATTTCATTCTTTTGTGGTTGAGTAATATTCCACTGTGTGTCTGTGTGTGTTTGTGTATATATATATACACATATATAAACCACATCTTCTTTATCCATCTATCGATGAACATTTAGGTTGCTTCCATACCTTGGCTATTGTAAATAATGCTGCAATGAACATAGAGTGCACATATCTTTTCGAATGAGCATTTTCATTTGCTTTGTATAAATACCTAAAAGTGGAATTGCTGGATGATATGGTAGTTCTATTTTTAATTTTTTGAGGAATCTCCATACCGTTTTCCATAGTGACTGCACCAATTTACATTCCCATGAATGGCGTGTGAGGTTTCCCTTTTCTCTACATCCTCTCTAAAACTTATTTGTTGTCTTTTTGATAATAGCCATTCTGACAGATGTGAGGCAATATCTCATTGTCGAAATCAGGGATTTGCATTTCCCTGATGATCAGTGATGTTGAGCACATTTTCATATGCCTTTGGCCATTTGTCTGTCTTCCTTGGAAAAATGTCTATTCAGATCCTCTGCCCATTACTTAATGGGGTTGTTTGTTTGTTTTTGATGTTAAGTAGTATGAGCTCTTTGTACATTTTGGATCTTAACCCCTTATTCGATATACTGTTTGCAAATATCTTCTCCCATTCAGTAGGTGATCTTTTTGTTTTGTTGATAGTTTCCTTCACTATGCAAAAGCTTTCTCGTTTCATGTAGTCCCATTTATTTATTTTTGCTTTTGTTTCCCTTGCCTGAAGAGACATAGCCAAAAAAATCTTTACTAAGACTGATAACAAAGATCTTACTACCTGTGTTTTCTTCTAGAAGTTTTTCAGGTCTTACATTTAAGTCTTTAATCCATTTTGAATTTATTTTTGTGCAGGATGTGAGAGAGTAGTACAGTTTAATTATTTTGCATGTAGCTATTCAGTTTTCTCAACACCATTTATTGAAGAGGCTGCCTTTCCCCCATCATATATTTCTCCCTCCTTTGCCGTAGATTAATTGCCTATATAAATGTGGGTTCATTTCTGGGCTTTCCATTCTGTTCCATTGATGCATGTTGCTGATCTCTTAAGCTCACATGCATTTTAACAACCCTGCATTTTTATTACCCCCTCACATTTACTGTTTTTGACATTATATTTTACATATTTTTGCTTTATGTATCCCTTTACTACTTATTGTTGATATAGATGATTTTACTACTTTGGTATTTTTACCTTCTTACTAGCTTTTAAGTGGTTGATCTACTACCTTTACTGTATATTTGCCTTTACCAATGAGATTTTTCCTTTCATAATTTTCATATTTCTAGTTGTAGCCTTTTCCTTTTCACTTAGAGAAGTATATTTAACATTTCTTGGAAAGCTGGTTTGGTGGTGCTGGACTCTTTTAGCTTTTGCTTTTCTACAAAACTTTTCATCTCTCCATCAAATCTTAATTAAAGCCTTGCTGGGTAGAGTAGTCCTGTTTCTAGGTTTTTCCCTCTTGTCACTTTAAATATATCATGCCACTCCTTTCTGGCCTGCAGAGTTTCTGCTGAAAAGTCTGCTGACCATCTTTTGGGAATTCCCTTGTATGTAACTTGTTGCTTTTCCCTTGCTGCTTTTAATATTCTTGCTTTAACTTTATGATCATTACCTTGCACTCTTTATCAGGTAGATTGCTTATCTCCACTTCACTTATTCTTCTGGGGTTTTATCTTCTTCCTTCATTTGGAACATATTCCTCTGCTGCTTCATTCTGCCTAATTTGCTGTTTTATTTATATGTATCTGGTAAGTTAGTTACATTTTTCCAACCTTGGAGAAGTGGTCTTTTTTAGAAGTCCTCTGCAACCCAGCAACACACTCTCCTCTCATCACCAGAGCTGTATCCTCTAGGAGTTCTTCCTATGTGGGCTTTGTGGGTCCTTCTGTTGAAGGAGGACAGCTACTACGTGTATTCTGGTAGATGTGGCTGACCCCCAGTCCGGTTGGTTGCCAGGTCCTGCCTTGCGTGGCTGCTGCCAGCTGCTGGTGGGCAGGGCCAGGCCACAAGGCAGCTGCCTGCAGAGCCCTGGGTGGTCCTGGGGCTAGGGCTGGCCCACTGGTGGGCAGAGCTGGGTTCTGGAGTGGGTGGTTGTGGGACCTGGTATCCTGGGTCTAGCGTCTGCTGCTGGTGGGTGGGCCCAGTTCCTGACCCAGCTGATTACAGGGTCTGGAGTACCCCAAAGTTCATGTTGGCCTGTTGGTGAGTAGGGCTGAACCCGGAGGTGGGGAGCTGAGGGGTCAAAGATGTCTCAGAGCTGGTGTCAGCTTGCTGACGGGCTTGGTGGTTGGGTCCCAGGGCTGGTGTTGGCCTGCTGATGGGCAGGGCCATGGTCCAGGGGGTCCTGGAGCAAGTGCTGTCCTGCTGATCTGGATAGCTTTGGTGCTCTGGTGGTCCCTGGGCTCATGTCCACCCACTGGTGGGTGAGGATGGGTCCTGGGGCTAGTGCCAGCCCACTGGTGAGTGGAGCTATGGCTTAGGTTCTCTGGCTGCAGGGCCCTGAGGGTCCTGGAATTGGTGTGTTGGCCTGCTAGTGGGCAGAGCTGGGGCCTGGGTGGTCCTGGGACTAGTGCCAGCCCGTTGGTGGGAGAGGCTTGTCTAGGGGCTAGTGCCAGCTTGATGGTGGGCAGAGCCAGGTCCCTACAGATGGCTGTGGATATGCAGGGGATCCCAGGACTAGTGCCAGTACATTGGTGTGTTGGGTTGGATCCTAGGCCTTTTGGTGGACAGGGCTGTGTCCCAGGATAGTTGTACACTCAGACAGTGTTAAAGCAATTGGCCTGCTGGTGGGTGGGGCTATATTCTCACCAGATAGCTGCTTGGCCTGAGGCATCCCAGTACTTTTGCCAGCGGGCTGGTGGGCAGGGCCAGGTCCTGGCACTAATAAGCTAGAGGGAAGATTCCAAAATGGCACTTGCTTAGCACCAGTGCTCATGTGGTAGAACAAGGTCCCCCAAATGGCTGCCACCAGTTGTCTATGTCTCCAAGGTGAGCTCCAGTTGCATCCTTCCTCTCTGAGAGGCTCTTTGAGATCAGCAGGTGGGTCTGACTCAGACTCCTTTCAAATCACTGCTTCTGCCCTGGGTCCCAGAGCATCTGAGATTTTGTGTGTGCCCTGTAAGAGTGGAGTATCTATTTCCCACAGCCATCTGGCTCTCCCAAAAGCAAGCCCTGCTGGTCTTCAAAGCCAAATGTTCAGGAGGAATCATCTTCATGGTGCAGTACCCCCAGGCTGGGCAGCCTGATGCAGGGCCTGGACCCCTTCCTCCTTAGGGAGAGCCTCTGCAATTGTAATTATCCTTCTAGTTGTGGCTCACTCACTGTGGGTATGGATCTTGACTATACCGTGTCTCTGGCCCTTCTACACATCTCATGGTTTGTTCTTTTGGGGTTTTTTTTAAAGTATAGTTGATTTAAAATATTATATTAGTTTAAGGTTTACAATGTAGTGTGATTCAGTATTTTTGGAGAACATACTCCATTATAAGTTATTATAAGATAATGACTATAATTCCCTGTACTATACAATATATCCTTGTTGCTTATCTACTTTATACATGCTAGTTTGTGTCTGTTGATCCCATACACTTAATTTGTCCCTTCTCCCTTTGGTAACCACTGATTTGTTTTCTATGTCTATGAGTCTGTTTCTGTTTTGCATATACGTTCATTTGTATTAATTTTTTAGATTCCACATATGAATGATACCATATAGTATTGGTCTTTGTCTGGCTTATTTCACTAAGCATAATATTTTCTAAGTCCATCCACATTGCTGCAAATGGCAGAATTTCATTCTTTTTGCATTGGTTGTATAGTGGTGAGCATAGGTGCCATCCATTCTTTTTATGGCTGAGCAATAGTCTATGGAATACATATACCACATCTTCTTTATCCATTTATCTGTTGATGGACGCTTGGGTTGTCGTGGTTTGTTCTTTATATCTTTAGTTGTAGAAGATCTTTTCTGCTAGTCTTCTGGTCTTTCTCCACAAAAGCTACTCTGTAAATAGTTGTCATTTTGATGTGCCAGTGGGAGGAGGTGAGCTTGAGGTCTTTCTACGCACCCACCCCGTCTTTGCCACTGCCCTCTATATTCAAAATTTTTAAAACTTTGCTCCAAATTATAAAACAAAAAAAACAAGGAAAAAGTATAAAGTGTGGGACAAGTAAATTCAGCTCTATATTTTAGTGAATAAACTATATCTTTTCAATTGTCTAGCATGCTGAAGACTCAAGAAAGAAATTATGGAGGAAAAAAGTAACTCAAAAAAATCTGACTGGCAGAACTTAATGCCACTTATGATTTTAACTCTGAGATACTATAAGAAAGCTATTATTAAATATATTAGGTCCAGTAAAAGGAAATTACTGATAAAAGTTGTGTTTCAAATACCCACCTTCTAAAATTTCCCACACCCACACATAAAAGAACAACACAGAGAAGACTACTCACAGAAACAGCAATAATACTAATTCACAAACTATTATGATTATTTTCTAATCATGTGATATTTGAACCCCTCCAGGAAAGAGCTTGAGGAAAAATACTCTAGATTATAAGCAGGATGTGCATTTCTTTCAAAGTAATCAATACAGTTTTGTAAGTATAAGGCCGTTACCTAAAATACATTAGAATCAAAACTATTAAAATGATTTACACTTGAAACAGAGTCCAGGCAAATGAAATTCAGACAAATTACAAAAAAATGAAATTGAAAAGAATAGAGATATAATAGTAGTTTGAGCTGGTTCTAGTGTTCCCTGTCAAGCCATCTCCTGAGTCTCTGTTCGACTGGGGGGTCAACTGAGGTAGGATGAGCTAGATGGCTCTGCTCATATGTCTTTTGGTTGGTACTGTTAATATTGGCTATAGGCAATGAGTGTCACTGTACATGTATCTCATTATCCAGGCAATTATTCCAGGCTTCTTCACATGGTGATTTCAGAGTCTCAAACATCAGCGGGAGAGGGCAAACTTGAATTTACTAGTGCTTTTTAAGAAAAAATTTTTATTGAAGTATAGTTGATATATAACATTTTATAAGTTACTGGTGTACAATATAGTGATTCACAACTTTTTAAAGTTATACTCCATTTATAGTTATTATAAAATATTGGCTATATTCCCTGTGTTGTACGATATATCACTGTAGCTTATTTTATGCATAATAGTTTGTATCTTTTAATCCTCTACCCCTATATTGCCCCTCCCCACTTCCCTCTCCCTACTTTTTAAGTCTCTAGTTGTATCACGTTTGCTCTTGTTCAGTCAGTATGGAAGATAGCTGCCCAATGGTGTGGAATCAGGGAGCAGAATTACTGCAGCCATTTTTGCAAACAATATACTATGTGATTTATTGAGGTATCAACAGCTATTTGGTGGAAGAACAAGGATTTGGATATCCTGACCCTCAATCCTCTTGTCTCAAAGCCTCATTTTAATTTGTTTCTTTGAACAGGAGTTAGTATTAAAACTCCCTTTACCATCAAAACCTTAAATTGAGAATTCAGCCACCCTAGAGGTAAATTACCTAGGGGACCTTGATTTTCTTTCACCATTCTGATGCTGTTATCAAGCTTTATCTACCAAAGACTCCCTCTCAATAGTGTCAGGCCTCAGTAATGCCATATAAGCACTCTGTCATTGTTCTGTCAATTTTAAGATTGGGTTAGAAATGTCTGATTAAGTGACTTAACCAAAATCACTCAGGACTAGCACCCAGGCCTCCTGAATCAGAGTCCAGTTATTCCCCAACTGGACCCTAACTCTGCAAGAATGTCCCTGTACAAACAAAAGACTAAAATAATCAGAAAGAAGATAGCTTTTAATATTTTAGCTCTTCTGAATTCTCTTTTTCATTAACTGCATTAGGTATGTCTTTCTCCAGTGCCTATTGCAATGCCTCATTGCATAGTAGGTAGTGAATAAATGTGTAATAAATAAGGGGATAAGAACTTGTGCTTTTTCATTTTTCTTGATGTAGCAAAAGCAGAGACAGGAACCTGGGGATTTTATTTGATTTTACTTCTCTGGAGAATTGTTTTAAATGGGAATGATTAGTACACTGCTGGTGGCTGTGTTTGTTGGTAAAACTTATTGGAGGATGTATTAGTAATCTCTATGGAAAGTCCCAAAATGATGCATGTCTTTAATTTTACTTATTGAAATTCTAAGGATATAATTAAGGATGTATGATATTGCTGTTTTTAATTTTATATTGGCAGTAAGAGCATTTTTCAACATCATTATGAAATTCTTAGTTATCCATTTTTATTTTATTTTTAAATTGAGATATAATTGACATATAACATTATGTTAGTTTCAGGTGTGCAACATAATGATTTGATATTTGTATATATTTCAGAATGATCACCAAAATAAGTCTAGCTAACATCCATCACCACACATAGTTACAAATCATTTTTCTTGTGATAAGAACTTTTAAGACCTACCCTCTTAGCAAATTTCGAATATGAAATACACTATTGTTGTTAACTATAGTCACCATACTGTATATTGTATCCCTATGCTTTATTTGTTTTATAACTGGAAATTGGTATCTTTTGACCCCTTTTACCCATTTCACACCTCCAACCCCCCACCCCACCCCACTGCCTGCCTCTGTTTTCCGTATCTATGAATTTAGTTTTTTTAGATTCCACATATAAGTGAGATCATATGTTATTTGTCTTTCTCTGTATGACTTATTTCACTTAGTATATGCCCTCAAGATCCACCCATATTGTGGCAAATGGCAAGGTTTCTTTCTTTTTCTTATGGCTGAATAATATTCTATATAGATACCACATTTTCCTTATCCATTCATCCATAGATGGACATTTAGCTTGCTTCCATGTTTTGGCTATTGTAAATAATGCTACAGTGAACATGAGGGTGTAGTTGTGAATTCTCATAGACACTTTAAGGCACAATCACCACATTTTCCCAAGCGCATTTGGTAATAAAATCTTGCTAGATAATCACCACAGGTAGAATAAGAGAAAGTAGAAGGCAATGGTGGGAAGGCAGAAGGCCAGGATCCAGTCCTAGAATAATGGAATGTCCCTTTCCATCTTTTTTCTGGTCCTCTGCCCTTTCTATACATTCCTTCTATTATTTTGTTTTCTCTTTTTTCCCCTCTTTTGTAACTTCTTTCTAAATTTGTGTTCTTTTTTCTATGTTAATAAGCTATGTCTCAGATTTTTTTTTTTTTGAACTCACTTTTTTATTTTATTTTATTTATTTATTTATTTATTTATTTATTTATTTATTTTTGGCCGTGTTGGGTCTTCGTTTCTGTGTGAGGGCTCTCTCCAGTTGCGGCGAGCGGGGGCCACTCTTCATCACGGTGCGCAGGCCTCTCACTGTCGCGGCCTCTCTTGTTGCGGAGCACAGGCTCCAGACGCGCAGGCTCAGTAGTTGTGGCTCACGGGCCTAGTTGCTCCGCGGCATGTGGGATCTTCCCAGACCAGGGCTCGAACCCGTGTCCCCTGCATTTGCAGGCAGATTCTCAACCACTGCGCCACCAGGGAAGCCCTGTGTCTCAGTTTTTAGGCATTGTTAAATGTGTATATATATATATATGGTATGTATGTATATACCTTCACACATATACATCTATATTCAGTGGCCTTATCAAGAAAATTAAAAGTTCATTTTTTTTCCATTATGGTTTATTATAGGATATTGAATATAGTTCCCTGTGCTTTATGTGTTTATCTATTTTATATATAGTAGATTGTATAAAAGTTCCTTTTTAACTATAATATGGTATTTCTTGTAACTGGTATTTCTTAGGTCCTAAGAATCTCATTGCAATATTTGTTCCTTATTTCCAGAGTGGCAATCATATAGTTGTTAAATAAGATAATTTAAAATTTCCCTTTAATGGATTGAATGTGATTCTACATCTCCAGTATCCTGATTATCTGCATTTAAAAATGGAATACAAATGCCGTCTGATTTTTCTATCTATAAAATTTCTTTGCAGATACTTTTAATTACAATTCCTGGCTTTTTGATTAATTATACCTTAATTCTTTGGTATTTGGCATCTGTGAATAAATTAACTTTGAAAACCACCACATGGTTATTATTTTCAGCTATCCTTGTGAGTTCAGATCCTATGCTGACTTCATCTGCTATAAAAGACCTGGGTAAGTATATTTTTCTCTTTTCCTATATTTAAAATATATTCCATGCTTAAACTGTCTAGTTTTAAGATCTTTTGTTCACTATAGTTTTTCACTATGCGAAGTGGGGTGCTGGGACATTGGGGATTGAATGTAGAGATTCAGGTGGTGATGCTTAGAACAGAAGGAAATGCCAGTGATGGGCTAACTTAGTATTTTAAGTCTGACATTCAGTTGTGGAATAGGGCAGGGGATTATTTTTAATCCTTGACTTTATACATGCTTCTACCCTGAGCCAACAGAGTAGTTCCGGGGGAATCGCAATATGGCATGTACATTGTGGTGACATTTCTATTGCCCAAAACCTCTTTTCTGTTGAAAAGACTGTCGTTAAGATAATGCTACTTGTAAAAAAAAAAAAGAAAGAGAAACAGAGTCTTTGGAGTGTTTGTCACCATTAAGACCAAAAGGCTAAAAAGTCAAAAACAATAAAATCAATAATGATACAGTGTGTACTATTTTAGGAGAAAGAAATCTATATTTAAAAGTATAAAATACCAAGTCAATGCAACCCAGAAAAAAATCCAAGAGCCTTATTCAAAAGAAAAAATAACCTAATTTGTATTCCCTCAGCTATTTTTTAATGAGAACAAAAACATTTGCTTTAAAGTAGAATTAAAGTAGAATTTTAATATGGCACATACATGCGCATACACACACACACTTTTTATGGCCACTTGAAAAGGAAAGAGCTCTCTGAGGCAAGTAGAAACAGAGTAGTGCAGAAACTTCAAGTGTACCTATGTGAATAAAGAAAAGCCAGATCTTTAAGACAAGGAGATTTGTCTATCCCGCAACCCTGCTTCTATGAGACTCTGTCAATGTCAGGCCCTTTCCTACTCAAAAGATTTGGAAGAGTTCTATGCTACCTGAGAGAATTCCATACTCCTCTTAACTGGAATCTAGTTACTTATTCCACTGACTTCCTGGCTTACCATTGTTGAATTTAAATAATTTCTTTGGGTTAAGTTACAAGGTTGTTCTCATAAACTTTGGCCATCTTGCCATTACTTTTGGAATTCTATTTTTCTCCTCAATTTGCCTCTTTAAACAAATTTTTTTAAAAATAAAGTATCTTTCTCTTGGCAACATTTTTGTCTGAGTTTTCAAAGCAAGACTTTTATATATTTTTTACTTTATTCTCAAAAATAAAATTTGCCCAGGCCAATCAATGTTTGGAGTACATGAATACATTCACATTGTCTTGGACTTTTTAGGGTCCACTGACTTCTCTTATGTTCCTTGTCTGTTATTTATTCCCAAATACTCACATTTTGTTATAGCCCCATTTTCTAAAATGGAATAGTTATACAACAGTGTCAGTTAGGGTTTGTCTTTGTCCTTGTCTTTGACTAAAAAAACACCACCAAAACATAGTGGCTTCAAACTACAATTATATTTTATTTCTCATGAGTCTGGCAGTTCTGATGGCATGGACTGGGCTCCACTGATTGTGGCTAGGCTCACTAATGAATCTCCAGTCAGCTGGAGGGTCATCTGGGGACTAAGTGATCTAGGATGGCCTCAACTATGAAGATCCACCTTTCTTCCATGTATTTCTCACATTCCTCCAGAAGGGTAGCCAGGGAATGCTGCCATGGTGGTGGCAGGGATCCAAGAGAGAGGAAGCAGAAATCTTCCTCAAGCCTCTGCTTGCATCAAGTCTCATTAAAAAAAATAATAATAATAATTTTTTTAAATTTAAAAAACAGATCTCTTTGGTGAGAGAAACTGCAACGTCTTACAGCAGAGGGCCTGGATGCAGGGAGAGGTGAAGAATTGGACCATCAAGGCAATTGAACTTCCACAGGAACAGACTGCCTTGGCTTTTCTTCTCTTCCAACAGCATACTTACTGTATTAGATTGTGATCACAACTGTAGAGTGGTTGGTTCACAAGGAGGGCTTTTACCATTTCCTTAATAATATTTCCTTTCTATGGACATTTTGAAAATCATTAAAGATGCTCAAAGTTATAGTTTTGCCCCTACAGGCACATTGAATAGCAAAGAAAAAATGATAATTGATGGATATCTAAACTTAGAATATCATCATAAATAGAGGAGAATTAGGTTGAAAGTAGATTATATCAGGGTGCTCTCCATTAATGGAACTTGATTTCTAAAACCATTGAAAGTGATGTATGGGAAAGTCAGACAATTTCTAATTATAATGTGATTATCAGGACAGTTGCCTTAATACTTTGGTTAGTATTTATACCGTGGTATAAAGCCTTGGTTTATAAATATACTTTATTCCTCCACCATCATTTTTTTCTTGTCTTAAATGCATGATGTATGTATTTATATAAGCCAAGTCTCAGAATTAAAAATAATAAATTTCATGTTTTCATCTGTGCTTTGAAACAAGAAATGAGAGCTCTAGTTGATTATCTTACTTACATAAACTATAATCAACCACAATTAATTTGGTAACTAATCATGGTGATCTAGACTTAACTTGTAGTTGATACATAATGAAATTTCCTTGAAGGGAGTTTACAAACATGAGTAAAGTATACTTAAGTATGTAGGAAAAATATGTGATATAAATACATAGCTAAGAATATCCTTCTAATTGCTGATAAAATTTTATTCTTCAACGTTGATGAAGTTTTTCCCACCTTAAAAAAATATTTTTCCTTCTGCAGGTCTTTCTAGAGGCCTCGTCAATTTAATTAATGGAGAAAGTCTGATGACCTCTATAGTGTCTTTAATAGTGTTTACTAGTATTATGGATATTAACTTTGGCTTGCAAAAAAAGATAAACTATTCCTTAGGTAAGGACTTATTTTTTTCTTAATTTCTTAAAATTAGAATCCTGTATTTTCTGAAAGCTGACATGGATTTTGTAACACCTTACCATAAGTTATGCTTATACAAACATAATCGTATTAGTATAATGATTTACTCTTTACAAAGCACTTCCACACATCCCTTATTTAATATCTGTTGTAGTTTTGTTGTGAGGCTTAGTTGGGACTTTTCACGAGGATGCATATAGAAGCAACATTCCACAGGCCTAGGCTGAACCAGAATGCTTGATAACAAGAATGAGAGATGTTGTTTTTTTATGCATTGAAGATGAACTCAAAAGATAAGCCAGGTAGTGCATCCACCAGTGGCGAGAGGAGGTGGCTTCCCTTCCCTTCGCCCTGGGACTATCTCCCTGCAGGCAATACAGAAAGCTGTCAGCTCAGTGAGGAAATGTGAGTCATATACAGCCATCTACAGGGCCTGAGCGCAGTGCTTGTAAGCAAAGAGACTGTAATATGCCTGGAAGCTCATTTACCACATTCAGATAGCCCTGAACAATAAGTATTTTATTTCCTTTATCATATGTGTATGTGTGCATGTGTGTGTATGAAATAAATGATATATGCACACTATAATGAGTGATTATAAAGTATTTATAAAGTATACAGATGAGTAATTATCACTCAGGACCAGAAATACAGTTACCAGCACTCCCATGAGCATCTTATATGTCCCTTCCCCATGCTTTCAGTGGTTCTCAGAGTGTAGTCTCAATAAAATTAGAAATAAAAAAGGAGAAGTTGCAACCAACACCACAGAAATACAAAGGACCATAGGAGACTACTATAGGCAACTATATGCCACTAAAATGGACTACCTAGAAGAAATGGAAAAATTTTTAGAAAGGTACAATCTCCCAAGACCAAACCAGGAAGAAATAGAAAATATGAACAGACTAATTACAAGCACTGAAATTGAATCTGTGATTTCAAAAACTCCCAACAAACAAAAGACCAGGACCAGATGGCTTCACAGGTGAATTCTACCAAACATTTAGAGAATAATTAATACCTATTCTTCTGAAACTATTCCAAAAAATTGCAGAGGAAAGAACACTTCCAAACTCATTCTATGAGGTCACCATCACTCTCATACCAAAACCAGAGAAAGATACCAAAAAAAAAAAAAAAAAAAAGAAAATTTCAGGCCAATATCACTGATAAATGTAGACGCAAAAATCCTCCACAAAACACTAGCAATCCGAATCCAGCAATACATTAAAAGGATCATACACCATGATCAAATGGGATATATTCCAGGGATGCAAGGATTTTTCAGTATCTGCAAATCAATCCATGTGATACACGACATTAACAAATTGAAGAATAAAAACCATATGATCATCTAAATAGATGTAGAAAAAGCTTTTGATAAAATTCAACATCGATTTATGATAAAATCTTTCCAGAAAGTGGGTGTAGAGGGAACCTACCTCAACATAATAAAGGCCATATATGACAAACACACAGCTAACATCACATTCAATAGTGAAAAATTGAAAGCATTTCCTCTGTGATCAGGAACAAGACAAAGATGTCTGCTCTCCCCACTTTTATTCATCATGGTTTTGGAAGCCCTAGCCACAGAAATCAGAGGGAAAAAAAAAAAAGAATTAAAAGGGATCCAAATTGGAAAAGAAGAAGTAAAACTGTCACTGTTTGCAGATGACATGATACTATACACACAAAATCCTAAAGACACTACCATAAAGCTGCTAGAGCTCATCAATGAATTTGGTAAATTTGCAGGATACAAAACTAATACACAGAAATCTGTTGAATTTCTATACACTAACAATTAAAGATCAAAAAGGAAAATTAAGGAAACAATCCCATTTACCACCACATCAAAAAAGTTAAAATACCTAGGAATAAACCTACCTAAGATGACAAAAGACCTGTGCTCTGAAAACTGTAAGATGCTGATGAAAGAAATCAAAGATGACACAAACAGATGGAAAGATATACATGTTCTTAGATTGGAAGAATCAATATTGTCAAAATGACTATACTACCCAAGGCAATCTACAGAGTCAATGCAATTCCTATCAAATTACCAATGGCATTTTTCACAGAACTAGAACAAAAAATTTTTTAATTTGTCTGGAAACACAGGAGACCTCAAAAGCAAACTTGAGAAAGAAAAACAGAGCTGGAAGAATCAGGCTCCCTGACCTCAGACTATACTACAAAGCTACAGTAATCAAAATGTTATGGTACTTGTATACCATACGGTTTTGATTACTGACTATTCTTTTTTTTTTTTTTTTTAGAGGTTTATTTTATTTTATTTTTTTTTCACACACACACACTGTATTTTATTTTTACAAGAGATAGACTGACACCAAGCATTGTACATGGATGACCACAACAAAAGCAACAATGATTGCAATTACCAAACATGAAACACACTCATACTATGTCATAATATTGACATTCAGTCCGATTACTGACTATTCTTTTCCAAAAAGAATCACCCCTCATGTCTTCCTCTAGGGAGGTGGTTCAGGTGGTGGACAATTACCCTACTTGGGCATAAGAAGCACTTGCTTTCAGCATTGTTCTGTATCCAATTATTTTACCCAGGCCATGGCAGCTTGGAACATCAACTGGAAGCCCAGTTTAGCACAAGAAGGTACATCCTCTTTAAATGCTTCATATATGCCATCTGTGGTGTACAAGAAAACCAAACCAACTACCTACATACAACCTTTTCCAAAATCCAGAGTACAAAACGAGGTGACACCATACAGCACTTAGAGAGTTTTTACCATAAAAATTGCTGCAGATAAGGCCTTCCTGAAGATGAATAAAGTGAACAAAAAAAGAAATGTTTATATTCAGAAGCATCTTAAAAACTCAAAAGCCACCCTTGGGGGAAACTGAAAAATGTAAAATGTAGTCATACATGCTGGTCAGAAGGATCCAAGCCCAGCCCCTATAACTGATCTAGTATTCTACCAGGTCCCATTTAAGATAGTAAATACTGATCACAGAATTTCAGGGAACTTTATCAGAGGCGACATCTACAATCTAATGAAAAGAACTTTCTTGATATTCACTGAGAAGCAAAAAACAAAAATACAAAAAGGAAAAAAGAAAAGTACTGATGTAGAAGTTAATTCATTCGTTAATCCAACAGTTACTTGTTGATATGTACTATGTGATAGCTCCTATTCTAGGTCCTGGTGATTCAGCCATGAACATAATAGTCCTTGCTTTCATGGAGCTTGCCTCAAAATTTTGACTATAATCAATGGAAGAGAATTTTGTTTTTGATTAGATTTCAGAGGAGTAAAAACTTTTAAGTAATCACTGTTAAAAGGATAATAGTAACAACATTTTATTACAAATGTCTGCTGTAGGAAGAAGAGAAGAGTGAACTTATTTTCTTCGACATCAGGACTTTCTCTGAATTTTTAACAGGAGAATTTCCCTTAAGAAAGGTTTTTGATAAGTTTTACTGGTATTTCATTTATATCAGTTAACACAACTGTGAAACAGTAATTTTCGTAGTAATCATTATTTTATAACATGTAATTATTTAAACAGTATTGCTCTATCTTTGAAGTGAACACATATTTCATAATAGGGAAAAACAAGAAGTTATTGCACTCAGAGGTTCTTACCTTTTCCTATTTGTATATTAGAAGTTTAAGAACATTGTAAGAAATAATGGATTTGCTTTGAGGTTTTTCCTGACCTAATAAATCCATTCAGCACATATTGTACTCATTAAGAGCTATTTTTCTTTCTTAAAGGGGAAAGCAACTTTTAAACTGGGTCTTTTAACTCCAGTTCCCTGCATCCTTCTGAAACCAGAGCCAGCCTCCAGCCTATGTTTCATTTACAGGAGGTGCTGGATTCCCAAAATTATCATCATGGTCAACGCCATACCTAGAATGGATGTGACTTAGAGGGTCATTCATGAAATTCTCCTCCCAAGTTCACACTATCCCTATGGATGTTAAATCTTTCTGCTTGGCATATCTAGAAACCGTGGCTCCCTTTCAGCCATAGGAATGAGACTAGGTAGAGAAGGAATCTAAATAGCCTCAGTACTCTTAACATTGCCCTCCCCACCAGTGGACATGATTAACGATTCACAAATGGATTCTTTCTCCTTCATTTTACTATCTCAGAGCATAGTTCTAGGATTTACTTCCCCAAATTTAGCCTTGTTTTTTGATGTGGTTGCTGTTGCTGTTTTCTGTTGGCCATTCTTTGTTTCGATTTTGTTCTTGCTCTTCACATATTCTGTTGAAGTTGACCCTTCAGGCTTTCCTGACCCTAAGACCCACTCTCATCTGTAATTCAAACTTTGCTCCTCTGTTCCTCACCCTGTAAATGTGGGAAGGACTTCCTCACCCACTGAAAATGCCTGATTCCAGCAATCAAGGCTATCAAGGGCTTAGGTTTCCTGTTTTCCTGGGAAGGGCATCATAACGACTGTAGAAAGCATTTTGGCAAGATATAATAATATCGATAAAGGATCAACTATCCTTTAGTGCAGTAATTCCACTTCTGGGGCCTAAGAAGTAATCAGAGAATTACAAAATAATTATGTACAGAAATATACACTGCAACATTGCTTATCAGGGAAAAAAACTGGAAACAATGAAACGCCCAACAATAAGGAACCAATTGGTTCAGTTTGGGAGGCCAAGACAATACAGGAAATTCACTCAGCTGGGACTCAGAGGCATTCCTTTTTTTGTATTTCTTTGTGTGTATTATGTTAGACCTGGAAAATAAGTTCCATGGGTTTAGAGACTTTCTACTTCTTGTTCACTACTGTTTTTCCAAAATGTATTACAATTTTTGGCACTGAATAAATATATATTCCCTAATGGGGACTGAAAAAAGCTCTTACACTAAACTGATCAAATTTTACAAATTTGCGTCTGACTTTTAACATTTGAAAAGAAACGCTTTCAATTTAGGAATGAGAAAATACCCTACATCTACCCCAAAGACTATGAGCTATTTTTAAAGATAATGACAAAAAGAAAAGTTGACCCAGATTATCACTTAAAATTAAGAGCAAGTAAGTTCTATTAATTATTTTCTGTTTACTCCCCTTTCTTGCAGCCTATAGCATCATGGATAAAATTTGGTCATATTGTATAGCAAGTCTCTTGTTTGGAATTCTAACTTCAAAACTGGTACAATTGTGGATGTCTACTGTTTTTGGAGATGATGTGAATCATATAAGTCTCAGCATTTCAATTCTGTACCTCATCTTTTATATTTGTAAGTAAGAGAGCTATGCCTAAAATTAAATGATGTAGAAAAATTGAAAATAAAGATGTGGGAAATATTTAGGCCAAAAAAAAAAAACCATTCAACTGATCTAGAAGGAATATTTTTGAAAATAATGTATCAAAGGAGATTAAAAATATTAATATGTATACAATGGGAAACAATATACCAAGATATATAAAGACGATTATAAAAAACAAGAGAAATTTGACAAAATCATAATTACAATGAGATACTTGAACATGCCTTTCCTAGATAATTTCATAACCAACTGGACAAAAAAACGACTATGGCTATAAAAAGATTTAAATAAAAACTCAAATGCTTGGCTCACAAGATATATAAAGAGTTTTATCTTCCAAAACAGAATGCTTATCCTTTACATATACCTATAGACATTAACAGAAATAAACTAGACTAGAAGAACATTACAATAAAATTTCAAACGTTGTTCAACTACAATGCAATTAAATGCTAACTACAAAAGGAGGGTCTTTAAAAATAAACATTCTAACTGCCTGTAATTTAAAAAAACTTTTCTTGGTAACTCTTCAATCAAAAAGGAAATAAAAATAGAAGGCTAAACATTAGAAACTCTATCAACATTACTAATCCATTTACCACAACTCCCTTCTCACAGAAGTATGGCAGGCAATGATAATTAGCCATATCACTGTTCCCTGACAGAGCCTCAGAAGCACTTTCACCCCAGTCCTTTAGACAGCTCCACAAATGATTTGGAGTTGGCATGTGTGATAATACCTACTTCCCAAATTACACTATGTCTTTCCATTACATTTAGGAATAAGAGTGTTGCCTAGCCTCATATCCGTGATTAAACACAGATGTAGAGAATGGACTTGAGGACATGGGGAAGGGGAAAGGGAAGCTGGGACGAAGTGAGAGAGTGCATGGACTTATATATACTACCAAACGTAAAATAGATAGCTAGTGGGAAGCAGCTACATAACACAGGGAGATCAGCTCGGTGCTTTGTGACCACCTAGAGGGGTGCGATAGGGAGGGTGGGAGGGAGATGCAAGAGGGAGGAGATATGAGGCTATAAGTATACGTGTAGCTGATTCACTTTGTTATAAAGCAGAAACTAACACAACATTGTAAAGCAATTATACTCCAATAAAGAGGTTAAAAAAAATGTTTTGGAAGCTCTAGCTAATATAATAAGAAAAAAAGAAAGACGTTTATACATATTTTAAAAGAGAAAATGGTTACATTAGTCACAACATTTTAGATTATATAAAAACACCCAAGAGAATTAATTAATAAACTAAGACAACAAGGTTCTTTAATAGTTTGATATAAGGTAAATATACAAAAATTAATAAATCGAATAGCATTCTTATAAAGCAGCAGTAACTAGTTATAAAATATAATGAAAATTGATTCTCTTTACATTAGCAAAAAGTTATAAAATATCAAGGAATAAACTTAACAAGAAGTTTGGACTTAAACAGAAAGCTACACAAGTTTTCTGAGAAGTATAAAATTTAAATAGACACAAAGAAAAGCTTCTTTTTAGAAATGCTAGAGTAACAGGATTCATTACTTTCATGTCTGAGGAAGGAAAGGCAGAACATAGGGATTTGAGGTTTCCTAACTAATCTGGGTTTAAACCAGTTATAATCTAGTGAGGTTGCAGAATCGTTAATGAATTAATAGACAGTGAGAGAATGATGAGTCAGTACAAGTACATTCGTGACATACTACTTTAATGGTGTATTCCTAACCCTACAAAATTTATATTCCAGCAAATATAATTTCCTCTAACATGATTAAGGAAGCATAATCTCAAGATTAAGAGTTACACTCAAGGAAATAATTTTATCTATTTATTTAATTTTAAAAATTGAATTATCGTTGATTTACAATATTATATTAGTTTCAGGTGTACAACATAGTGATTCAGTATTTTTATAGATTATACTCCATTTGAAGTTATTACAAAATAATGGCTATCTTTCCTTGCACTGTACAGTAGATCCTTGTTGCGTATTTATTTTTTACATGATAATTTGTATCTCATAATCCCCTACCCTATCTCCAAGAAAAGTATTTTAAATTTTTAGAGTCAAGATGTCTCAATAAACATCTTAGCAAAAAAAATCCTAGGACAGAATTTCATGAAAACAGATAATGAGTAAATATAAATCTAATGTAAAAGAACTTTTACCCTGACCTGGCTTATTGTTTATATTAATATCTTCAAGGTAGTCATCATAAGTATTTTCCAAATTTTACCATTACTTAACAAGTTATAAAGAGTAGTCCAGGATTTGATCTCCTCATAGCACGTACATCCACAGTTTCCTCTTCTTTCACGATTCAGAAATGACTAAGTAAAGTGTTCATTTCTGGCTTAGCTATCATTCCTAGCCAGACTAAAATAAAGAATATAAGACTTGTAATTTTCCATCTCTAGAAGGGAAGACTCAATAGTGTGATAATGATGTTCATTTCATCAAATTAAGATTATCACAATCTGAATCAAATAATGACAGAATTTTAGAGGGAGGTGAAATTTTACAAAATAATTTAAAAAATTCATCTGGAAATATAAACTGTGAGACTATGCATGGCAATTTTTTTAAAGTGAAGAATTTTACTATTAGGTAGGTATTAAACATTTAATAAGTCTATAGTAATTAAAATACAACTGCTATTAACAGAGGAATACAAAGTAAACCAAAGAAACAGAAGGGGCACAAAACAGATCCATGTATGACAATGTGATAAACATGGCAATAATGATCAAAGTGGCATAGCCACACTATTCTTCAATATTAAAACAAAAATTTTAATTTGTACTAGTTAACTAGAACAATGTCTGCTAAACATTAAGAGAGAAAAAAAATAAGCCCATTACAGAACTGTATTGCTGTATAATCCCTCTGTAGTTTTTCTTAATGTGTGACTGTGTATATGTATGTTAGAAGCAAGCCTCTGTGAGTGTTCACAGGGTACTCCACTCCTCTCTAAGATCTTGATCCAATTATCTTAAGCTTCCAATTCTATAGTCTATGAAAATCCAAAGGTGTCTCCTCATCATTTCTGAAAATTTCTGGAGTTTTCTTCCTCATAATCTCTGCTGCCTCCTCATAAATATATAGCAATTTCTTCTTCTTAGTAAACTCTAGTGAAGACGGGGACAAGGGGATCTCACAAGGAAAATTACGTTGTGTAGTTCACAACTCTATGAGATCTAACAGCTACCCCTATCTCCTCACTTTTCCATGTTTCCCGCTTAATTTTTACCACTTGTCTCCAGTATAGAAATTCAGCAAGCAGCCTTTAATGCTTGGAGTTACCTTCTGGGTCTCATTCTGTACTTTCAAGTAACTTATCTTATGATTTTTTCTAGGCAAATATAGTCCTCTCTTCAATAGAAATTTCAATCAAAATTTTCTTTAAAACTATACCTGGGGGCTTCCCTGGTCGTGCAGTGGTTGAGAATCTGCCTGCCAATGCAGGGGACACAGGTTCGAGCCCTGGTCTGGGAAGATCCCACATGCCGCAGAGCAACTAGGCCCGTGAGCCACAACTACTGAGCCTGCGCGTCTGGAGCCTGTGCTCCGCAACAAGAGAGGCCGCGATAGTGAGAGGCCCGCGCACTGCGATGAAGAGTGGCCCCCGCTTGCCGCAACTGGAGAAAGCCCTCGTACAGAAACGAAGACCCAACACAGCCATAAATAAATAAATAATAAAATATTAAAAAAAAAAGTAAACCTAAGAAATAACAGGAAAAATTAAAAAAAAAAATAAGTAAACCTCAGAAATAACAGGAAAAATTAAAAAAAACAAAAAAACAAAAAAAACTATACCTGAAGTCCTGGCAGTGGAATTATGGGCATTCCCTTTTTCTAAAAAATATAATCTCTATACTATACCATATTATTTGAATTTTTCACAGTGATAATATATCGCTTTCATAAGCTACTTTCAAAATTATTTTTCCCTCTAGCTCATGAAAACTAAGAGACTGTTTAAGAATATTTCACAGTTTTGTACACTTTTCAGTCCCTGACAGTAAATTCACCAAACCAAAATTAAACTGGGGAAGTAGATCCATATTGGGTTTCTATTGGCTCCACTCCCTTAGTCTTGTCACAAGATCAAACCATTTCTATCTCCTACTGTCTTCCAAGAAAAAGTATGTGAAGTGGGCTAGACCTTAGAGAGCTCATCAGCTCACTTCCATTTAATTCATCCAGAGCCCCTCTGAAAAAATTAGACCTGTGGAGGGTACTCTAGCCTCACTAGGGCATATGAAGAGATTTGTGAGCACCACATTGTTGCCAATGATCAGAAGCCAAAGCAGTGCAAGGATGTTCATTACAGACTTTTCTGCACAGTTGGGTATGAATCTGAGGAGGAAGAAGGACAATGGGTGGTGATAATAATTTGTGATATTATCCAGTTGAAACCGAGTGGGTTAGCCTCTCTATATGAAGTCACTACTATCAGATATCTGATGTTTTCATCTCTGGCAAAATTTGTGCCACTGTTGATGTTAAATTAATACTTTATATTTGTTTCTTTAAAAAAATAGGTAAGCTAGTTGGAATGTCTGGAATATTTACCATCGTCATTATGGGACTTTTTTTAAATTCTACAAGTTTTAAACCAGGAGTTGAAGCACTTCTTCTTGAGTGAGTGGCTAGCATATTTTCACTTTGTTTCGTACATTAGAAGTTATAATATTGTAATAGTAAATACATCTACGTCTACATGGTCAAAATAAGAAACTGACTTGAAAACTAGCTAATTAAAAACCCGTTCTAAAAACTCTATTGCCTGTGTCCTCTAAACCTCTATCTTTAAGCAAAATTTGTAACCTCACTTTGAGTTCATGTTGACTCTATTTCACCTCTAATTCCCTTAAGTCTCTGACCATATTAGTAATGTTCAGTCTAATCCCCTAGACAGGGGCTAGGATTAAGGTAAGGCAACAGGCCTTCATCTCAGGCACAAAATTTAAGAAGGTGCCAAAACACTCAGTAATCAAAGTAAATATTTTAATGCAATATTTTAAAATTGAAATTAATACAAAAAATCCATGGTGAAAATACAAAATTTTAAAAGAAAGATCAATATTACTAACAGTTCCTTTTGCCTCAGGCTCCAATATGGATCAGTTTGGCACTGCCACTAGAATGGAAGACCAATATTTTAAAGAGAGTGAAGAGAGGCCATGCAAATCCAATTAAAAGATTAAGCTGGGGCATTTAAATACAATTGGCAGTGTTAAAAAAGAAAATAGAAGTGTACAAATTGTGCCTTGCTCAAGGGCACCCAGCTGAGGGGGTCAGTGGAATCTGTGTCAGTCTTGAAGAAGGATACTTTCTGTAATGTTCCAATACATGGGATGGGAACTTGGCCTAAATCACACAATGGCAGCATATTAATATGTGTTAACAGAGGCCCTGAACATAATCAATGATTTTTTGGCGTTTGGGAGAACATTATGGAAGATGAAATGAGTTCAGAAGTCAGAAGCTGAAAAGTATAGGATTTTATAGGATTTGAGAACATGCCACTAAAATTTCATGTCAATTACAATGGAAGCCAGTTGTACGAGCAGCTAGGCAGCATTAATTGGGCCACCCTTATAGGAAGAATTTTAAATGTTATGCATGTATTTATATCTATGGGAAGTGATTCTGAAGGCTCCCTTCATTCTTGCTGTAACTGAAAGCTGGATCTCCCCTGAAGACATTATTTCCCTCATGTTCCTTAAAGGTTATAGTGTCTTTCTCACCTGCATCCCTGATGCTATAAGCCTAGGGTTGAGGTGGGTGATTTTTCTGTACCTCAGTCACTTCTATATTATTTTTCTTATTCTTCCCCAGAGGAGCCCAATTTTGAAGCTCATGCCATCAGATTATACCATCGGCCACCCTCTTGGTTTTAGTTATCTCTAGAACTCTGAGTCACACTCTCCATTTTGTGAAGATCTTGGCCCCTGTCTCACTGCAACTCTCTCCAACATCATGCTATCACCATCCTTAGTGGCATCAATCAATATTCACACAGTTGGTCCTACTATTCCCTCACCTTTCAATTCCAAGACTTCCTCTCCTCCTGTGAGCACATCTATCACTCTGCTTCAGCCACCCACTTTATGCTCATACAAATAATAACTTCATAATCTCAATTTCAAGAATCTTACTATCTAAAATATAATATGTACCAGCTCCTACTCTCCAAAACAGTAGAAATCTAAGATAATAATGGTAAATCCTAGTAAATCCTACAAGAGTCTACAGCAGGTCCGTGCTACTCTCTGAGAGAAGGCGCACCATCTCCCATCTTTTCAGCTTAACCCCCTAGGGCTCCAATTCTATCAATTCTGTTGTCACACTGAGAATATAACGCATTGAACCTGTGATGTTTTCTGACCCTCACCCACCTCACTTCCTCCTTACCCAGATCATTTCTTTTGTTTAAAACCATCTAATAACTTCTCATTTGGCTACAAGTCAAAGTTGTTTTAATGGCAAACAAATGATATGTTTGTCCCCCTGTTACTTCTGTGATTCATTTCTACCACTCTCACCCTCACCCACCCTGCTCTAGCCACACTTGTTTTTCCTCAAATATACCAAACAGGCTTCCTGTTTGGGCTTGTGTCCTTGTGCTTCTGCTCTTGAAATGTGCTTCCTTTACATATTGGCGTAAGTAGCTGCCAATTTCATGCTTCTATTTCATTCTTCTATTCATACATCACCTTGTTAGAAAGAAATTCCCCAAATAAGAGATACTTCCTTGTCAACCCATATAATTTTTTTAAGTCATATAGTACTACTTGGTTTATTTTTATTTTTTTAATTTTATTTTAATTTTATTTATTTTTGGTTGCATTGGGTCTTTGTTGCCGTGTGCGGGCTTTCTCTAGTTGCAGCGAGTGGGAGATACTCTTCGTTGCGATGCAAGGGCTTCTCATTGCAGTGGCTTCTCTTGTTGCTGAGCACAGGTTCTAGGCATGTGGGCTTCAGTAGTTGTGGCACACGGGCTCAGTAGTTGTGGCTCACAGACTCTAGAGCACAGGCTCAGTTGTGGCGCTCGGGGTTAGTTGCTCCGCAGCATGTGGGATCTTCCCGGACCAGGGATCGAACCCATGTCCTCTGCATTGGCAGGTGGATTCTTAACCACTGTGCCACCAGGGAAGTGCCAACCTGTATAATCTTTTATTCTTGGCAAATTGATGTCCCTAAAATGTCCAGGCCATAAGGTCTTATCACTCCTCTAGGCTAAGAGCTGTGCAACATTGAGATATAAAAATGCACAGATGCCTAAATCTATAGTATCAAAATCTATGAGGGTGAGAGCATGGGATGTCTGATTTTAAAAAACTCTTCCCAGATGATACTTATATACAGACAGGGTTGTGACCCTTTGCTGCCGTAAAAGGTCTAGATTTGTTAGGATAACTCCTGATCACCAAATAAAGGAAACAGACTTTTTTTTTTTAAGTATTTGTTTATTTATTTATTTATGGCTGTGTTGGGTCTTCGTTTCTGTGCGAGGGCTTTCTCTAGTTGTGGCAAGCGGGGGCCCCTCTTCATCGCGGTGCGCGGGCCTCTCACTATCGCGGCCTCTCTTGTTGCGGAGCACAGGCTCCAGACGTGCAGGCTCAGTAGTTGTGGCTCACGGGCCCAGCTGCTCCGCGGCATGTGGGATCTTCCCAGACCAGGGCTCGAACCCGTGTGCCCTGCATTAGCAGGCAGATTCTCAACCACTGCGCCACCAGGGAAGCCCGGAAACAGACTTTTAAAAAAAATTCAGGGCTTCCCTGGTGGCGCAGTGGTTGGGAGTCTGCCTGCCGGTGCAGGGGACGCGGGTTTGAGCCCTGGTCTGGGAGGATCCCACATGCCGCGGAGCGACTAGGCCCGTGAGCCACAATTGCTGAGCCTGCGCGTCTGGAGCCTGTGCGCCGCAACGGGAGAGGCCACGATAGTGAGAAGGCCCGCGCACCGCGATGAAGAGTGGCCCCCACTTGCCGCAACTAGAGAAAGCCCTAGCACAGAAACGAAGACCCAACACAGCCATAAATAAATAAATAAATAAATAAAATTAAAAAAAAAAAAATTCAGAAGCTTTTTTTCTGTGTGCCTGACTGATTGCACACATGCACACACACACGTACATGGGCACGTCTATTAGACGGATTTGGAGCTTGGTTATTCAGCTCATATCCACTCTGAATTTGGTGGGCATTGATTCCTTACAGAATCTGGTTTCCTCCTCATAAGATATCTCCCGTTAATTTCCACCATATATGAAAGAGTCTTGATAACTCTTTAATATATGTCGCTTAATTGATTTGATTACATTTTGTGCTAATCTCAACAAGACTGAGATTTTTGATATTTGGAGGCATTTTCCCACAGTGTTTCATATTGAAATTTTCTCTGGTAATGCCGGGGTATTTGTGTTTCAGGGACAGAGTCTGGCAGCATATGGGTAAAACCAAGCTCTTTTTCCTCTTATAAAATGGTATTCATGTGCCCTTTTAATCTTTTCCATTTATTTTGCTATACATATAATGTCAACATTAAAGACATGAAATATACAGAAAGATAACAAGAAGTTTTAAATAGCTATGGTCCCAACACCCAAAAATGACAAATAATTGTGTCTGAGTGTACTTTTTCAAACTGCTTTGCCTGCAGCTGATGAGAACGTGAGCTTTGGGAATGATGCAGAGTTTTCCTGGGCTCTGGAGTACTTGAATAAGTGCAGACTCAGAAATCACAAAAGGAGAACCTACAAAGCGGCATTCATGTGAATAAAAGATTCATTCATATATCCTGAGTGCTAGCTAGATTTTGGGCAAAGGCTTAATTCTATCACTATGTAAATCAGGCTAGTAGTTCAGTATTTCCTTTTAAAATAAACAATTTTAGATCTTCCTAATGATACAAGGACTTCACAATCAGTATTTTCCAGCTACTTGAACCATAGTGCCTGAATGAGTTCTGTCAAATAGCATAGCTACAACCTAACATGTCTTTCAGAGTCAACCCAAATAGAAAGACACTAATTTACATTCAGTGTAAGCTGGTTAAAGTTGCTTTAGAATTATTTGTTTACTTGCCTTAGTGCTCCTTTCTCTGCAGTTAAATTATAAGCCCCTTGAGTGTTGGTGAATGCCTTATTCATCTTTATTTTCTTTATAATGCCTAGCACAATGCCTTACATAGATAAGTCTTGCATTGAATATGTTAGATTAATTAACTATATTTAAATTTTTTTCTAAAAATGCAGATTCTGGAATTGTCTATCATTTGTTGCTTTTCTTATGGTGTTCACTTTCATTGGACTTCTAATTCCTGCACATACATATTTATATATATCATTTTCTGATATATATTATTCATTAAATATCTGCTTAACACTTATTGTTTTCAGGTAAGAAAGTCATTTGAATTTTTCTATTTATAAGACATTGACTAAGCCTGAAGACATTCTTTAAATGACAGAAATGTTTCATTCCTTAGAATGAAAAATTCACTCAAACTTTCCAAGGAATCATCAGCAAATTAGCACTCAGTGTTTTATTCAATTTTTAACTACATTTCAAAGCAATGCAAGCATGTTGTAAAATTTTTGAAAATTAGAAAAAAATTTCTCATAATCTTACTACCGAGAGGCAACCACTACTAACATTTCGTATATTTCCTCCAGTGTTTTTTATTGTTTTTTATTCTCTGAGGTTTCATGAAGTTAAGCACCTATCATAAATAAAAATGTTATCTTGCTTTGTTCACTTAATATTATATAACAAATAACTTACTATTAATAAAGTATAGTTGGAAATAGCTTTTTAAAAATCAGGGAGGGACAAATTGGGAGACTGGGATTGATATATACATGCTACTATGAATAAAATAGATAACTAATAAGGACCTACTGTATAGCACAAGGAACTCTACTCAATACTCTGTAATGGCTTATATGGGAAAATAATCTAAAAAAGAGTGGATGTATGTATATGTATAACTGATTCACTTTGCTATACACCTGAAACTAATACAGCATTGTAAATCAACTCTACTCCAATAAAAATTTTAAAAAAAGAAAGATAAGCTTTCTTTCCTCCTAAATTATTATTCACTATTATTTGATATCTGCTCTGTTCGGTGTTCTGACGATTCTGGCATTCTGCCATGTTATGTTTTGTTATGCAATGTTATGTTATGTTACTTTTAGGTAACATTTTTCTAGCTTTGATTAAAAAAAAATTAAAAATAAATTAAATGATTACATGTCTAATAAATAAATAAATAAAAATAAAAATCATATGGAAGTCCTCCTTGTAAATGTCTTTTTTTGCCTAAATAATTTTTGTAGCCCCCTTTCCAGTGTTAAAAGGCAAAAAGCAGTCTGCTTATGTAACTGAAAAAGAGACGACATAGAGGAGGAAAACCACCATAACAATTCTTTAATCTCCATCACCCAAATTGTTAACATTCTACTTCCATCTAGGAAAATTAGTTGGGACTCAACATCAAGTCAGCCAGTGCCAAGTAAATGGAAATTAGTCCCAAATTATCAGATACAGTTAGTGTAATAAGAATGATCTGTGACTAAAAGAAGAAATAGAAATGAATTAACTGATACTGGGAAGATTCAGTAAGATTAAAATCTGCAAAGAAAAAACATTATTTTCTCTCGTATTTATTAGATTTGCTTTTATTTGTTTTTGAGATCTAGAATAGCGTATATCTACAAAATATCTCTAACACTTTCTTTTCCACCTGGAGAAGCACCACTCAAAGGTGATGTGGAATTACTCTACTACTTACCTAAGAGAAAGAAAGAAAAATAATAATACCATTCTCTTGGTATGGAATGCCCTTCTGCCTTCCTTTGGTGCCATGCCAACAGAGTGTGAAAGATGGTTCATTTGTCTGAGAGTTGGCAGTTGCACAGGGAATAGATTGGAATAGCATAGAATGGGATGGAAAGAAATTTCTATGACAAAAGTAACTTTTTAAAATCTGTTTTGTCTTTTAGACTTCTGGTCTTTCTATTATTGAGCCCTCTTTTGTCTCGACTTGGTCATGGTTTCAGCTGGCGCTGGGCATTCATTATGGTCTGGAGTGAAATGAAAGGGACTCCTAATATAAACATGGCTCTTCTGCTTGCCTACTCTGAATATTCTCTTGGATCTGAGAGGGAGAAATCTCAAGTAAAGAAAGATGTGTTATTTTATTTGAATATTTTATGAAAACTGTTTCTGTGTACTAAAATATGCTTTTGTAGTGAGATTGCTCAACTCCACTTGGAATGTGGGAGTGATTTAGCTATGATGGTAAAACTGGGGAGGGGAAAAACAACTGGCAACTTTCCTCTTCTCCATTCTAGCTTAGGGATTCCTAAATCCCTTCATCACACTCCTAAAAGATAGGTTTATGGTACAAGTTAAGGGAATTAAAACTTATAAATCATTTAAAATATTACCTGATACAGAGTATGCACTTAATAAATGTTTCTATTTTTATTTACTTCTAACACTTACTCAAGAAAAGCAGATATCTACTTATAATTGGCTCTATTGCCTTCTGTAACTTTATGAGGCCACATTTAGTAATGCTAGGAACCAAAACATTTTGCTTATCAATGGAAGTTATCTCTAAGATAAAACCCCCAAACTCTGCCTAACAAAATATAATGGGTATGACTCTCCCTCTACCTCATCTCAAAATAAGATAATTTCAAGGAGCTCTTTAAGAAATTTTCTATGCAGACATCACAGCACATCTAATACTTCTATCGTGGCTTTTTTTTTTTACATAAATTCCAAGAGTAAAGGGAACAGTGCAAAGGCCATTATTATGTATAATCCAAACATTAAAAAACTAAATATTCAAGCACTGCTTTCTAAACCTTATCTAATATTACATGACCTCCTCCTTCTTTTTAACCTATCTCCACCTGCCTGAATAAAAATCAGTGTCATCATCATACATCCTGACCAGTATAATGGTGAACATTGCACATGGATATGGGTTTCGAAATTTTTAGTTGGTTGCTATTTACTGTGTGACCATCCACAAGTTATTTAATTCCCACCACCTCACCCAAAGTGTCAGTTTCCTCACTCCAAAACAGATTTAGTAATAATACCAATGGTTTGTTAATAAATATTTGACAAGTAACTTTCTCAGAGAGGGGGAGACCCTAAGTTGTAGTGTTTGCCAGTTTCTGTTGCGTAATCACTGGCACCAACAGGAACATCAATCTGCTCATAAACTTCCTGAAAATTTAATGATCAGCTCTCACAAACTTGTATGAGCCAGGTCTATCTGGCTATCTCACTATCTCCACTGTCTCAAAGGGTTATTATGATAAATTGAAAATATACCTAAAATGCTAAGCACATTGTTTAGCATATAGTAAATGTACAATAAATCTGAGCTATGATGATGATGATGTTGCCATGTAGACTCGCTTTCAAATAAAACTTTGGTAAATAAAATCATTTGAGAGATGTCTCAGTAGTAGTTAACTAGTTGAGAAGAAAGTAGCACTCCTTACTTAATTTAATTTAGCTGAATCCTACAGCTAATTTATTAATACTCACAAAGAAACACTACAATGAAAGCTTAAAATTTTAACTTAATCCTGTCTCTACTACTCACAAGTTCAATGACTGAACGGAATATGTTCCAAACAAGTGCATAAAAATATGTGAAGCAAAAACTGAGAACTAAGAGGAAAAATAGACAAACTATATTTGGAGACTTTGACACTCCTTTCTATAATTTGTTCAACAAAGTGTAGAACAACTAGATAAAAAATCAGCAAGGATATAGAAGAACTAAGCAACACCATCAACCAACAGGATCTAATTGACATTTATAGAATTGTATCAACTGATATAGAAAAAACACTTAACAAAAATCAATATGTATCTATGACAAAATCTCTCAAAAAATAGAAATAGAAGGGAATTTCCTAATGTTGATAAAGAACAGCTACAAAAAAATTTACAGGTAACATTATAACTAATAGTGAAAGACATTTTCACCCTATAATTGGGAACAATCCAAGAATGTCTACTCTTACTCTTTTTGTTAAACATCATGATGGAAGTTCTAGCTTGCTCCATAAGATAAAAAAATAAAATAAAATAAAGGAAAAAACCCCACATGAATATTGAAAAGGGAGAAATAAATTATCCCTATTTGCAGATAATATGATTATCTATATAAAAAATTCCAAGGGTCTTCAAAAAGAAGAGAAAAAAAGCCCTCCTAGAACTAATAAGTGAGTTCTGCATGGTCTCAGGATACAAGATAAGTATAAAAAATCAAGTATTTCTATATACTAGCAATTGATACAAGGAAATGAAAATAAAGATACAATTCCACATACAATCATTCAAGAAATAAAAGCAAAGGAACTAAAATAATGAAAACAATTTTGAAAGAGAAGAAAAAGTGGGAAAAATCAGTATACCCAATTTTAAGGCATTATTACAGTTATAGTCATGGAGATTAGATAGTATTGTCAGAAAGACAGAGACATGTGGAACAGAATAGAGAACCCAGAAATAGATCCACACAAACATCCCCAACTTTTTTGATAAAGGTGCAAAAGCAATTCAATAGAGGATGTCTTACAAATGGTGCTGAAGAATAGGACATTCATAAGCCAAAAAAAAGAACATTGACTCAAAGTCTCACATCTTTTGCAAAAATTAATTCATAGTGGGTCACAGAATTAAATATAAAATGTAAAACTTTTTTTAAACTTGGGATAAAATCTTTGGGACCTAGCATAAGGCAAAGACATCAAAGGCATAATCCATAAAAGAAAAAAAAAGAAGAAATAATACTTCATCAAAATTAAAAACTTTTAACAGTCCAATGGGCAGAATACAGGAAGAGGCATTCCACAGAAGAGGATATACAGATGACAAATAAGCATAAAAAATGGTCAACATCATTAGCCACTGGGGACATGCAAATTGAGACCACAAAAAGATATCTCTCTATTAGAAGGGCTAAAATGAAATATGGTGATGAAACTAAATGTTGGTGAGGATGCAAAGAACCTGGGCCACTCATACATTGCTAGCAGGAATAACAAATAGTACAGTCACTCTGGAAAAGAATTTGGCAGTTACTTAAAAAAAAAATTACATACGCAAAGGAAGGGACCCAAAGGGCCTGGGGTAGCATGGGAGCTTCTGGCCCGGACACCTAGGGCTCCCATGCTAAGTCTGTCAAGGTCAAGGCTACAGCAACTTGACAAGACTTTCCACTATCCTTAGGTCAAGAAGTTTTTCCTGGGAGCTTGGAGGTATCAAAAATTCATGCCAGAGAACAAACTGTACTTGTCCCTCAAACATTTGCCTTTAAGGGTAGCTTCAGGGCACTACACTCTGTTTCTGAATCAGCCCATCTGGCAGCAGCCTGGTGAAGCTGCCTCCTCCACTCAGTCTCCTCCATCAGGAACCATTTTCTTCTTTGAACACCATCAGGGACACCCGCAGCAGGGGCTGGGGGCCTGGTCCAGCAAGGACCCAGGAACTCAGAGATTTCTCCTGATTATGTCACAGAGTGCCAAGGGGAGGACTAGAGCCATGTGGCTGACAGGGTCTTGGTGCTCCAGCTGGGTGTCAGCCCTGAGCCTCTGAGGTGGGAGAGCCAAGTTCAGGACATTGGCCCACCAGAGAACTCTCAGCTCCTCATAATATCAATCGGCCAGAGCTCTCCCAGAGATGTCAGTGTCAATGCTAAGACTCAGATCCACTCAACAACCAGCCAGCTCCAGTGCTGGACACCCCATGCCAAATAGCTTACAAGACAGGAACACACCCCACCCATTAGCAGAGAGGCTGCCAAAAATCATAATAAGTTCACAGACATCCCAAAACACACCACCAGACATGGTCCTGCCCACCAAGAAGACAAGATCCAGCCTCATCCACCAGAACACAGGCACCAGTCCCCTCCACCAGGAAGCCTACACAACTCACTGAACCAAACTTACCCATTGGGGGCAGACACCACAAACAATGGGAACTACTAACCTGCAGCCTGAAAAAAGGAGACAGCAAACACAGTAAGTTAAGCAAAATGAGAAGACAGAGAAATACACAACAGATGAAGGAGCAAGGTAAAAACCCACCAGACCAAACAAATGAAGAGGAAATAGGCAGTCTACCTGAAAAAGAATTCAGAGTAATGATAGTAAAGATGATCCAAAATCTTGGAAATAAAATGGAGAAAATACAAGAAACGTGTAACAAGGACCTAGAAGAACTAAAGAGCAAACGAACAATGATGAACAACACAATAAATGAAATTTAAAATTCTCTAGAAGGAATCAATAGCAGAATAACTGAGGCAGAAGAACAGATAAGTGACCTAGAAGATAAAATAGTGGAAATAATTACTGCACAGCAGAAGAAAGAAAAAAGAATGAAAAGAATTGAGGACAGTCACAGAGACTTCTGGGACAACATTAAATGCACCAACATTTGAATTATAGGGGTCCCAGAAGAAGAGAAAAAGAAAGGGACTGAGAAAATATTTGAATAGATTATAGGTGAAAACTTCCCTAATATGGGAAAGGAAATAGTCAGTCAACTCCAGGAAGCTCAGAGAGTCCCATACAGGATAAATCCAAGGAGAAACATGCCAAGACACATACTAATCAAACTATCAAAAATTAAATACAAAGAAAAAATATTAAAAGCAGCAAGAGAAAAGCAACAATTAACATACAAGGAAATCCCCATAAGTTTAACAGCTGATCTTTCAGCAGAAATTCTGCAACCCTGTAGGGTGTGGCAGGACATATTTAAAGTGATGAAAGGGAAAAACTTACCACCAAGATTACTCTACCCAGCAAGGATCTCATTCAGATTTGACAGAGAAATTAAAACATTTACAGACATGCAAAAGCTAGGAGGATTCAGCACCACCAAACCAGCTTTACAACAAATACTAAAGGACCTTCTCTAGGCAGGAAACACAGAGAAGGAAAAAACCTGGAATAACAAACCCAAAACAATTAAGAAAATTGTAATAGCAACATACACATCAATAATTACCTTAAATGTAAATGGATTAAATGCTCCAACCAAAAGACATAGACTGGCTGAATGGATACAAAAACAAGACCCACATATATGCTGTTTACAAGAGACCTACTTCAGACCTAGGGACACATACAGTCTGAAAGTGAGGGGATAAAAAAGATATTCCACGCAAATGGAAATCAGAAGAAAGCTGGAGTAGCAATTCTCATATAAGACAAAATAGACTTTAAAATAAAGACTATTACAAGATACAAAGAAGGACACTATATAATGATCAAGGGTTCAGTCCAAGAAGAAGATATAACAACTGTAATTATTTATGCACGCAATATAAGAGCATCTCAGTACATAAGGCAAATGCTAACAACCATAAAAGGGGAAATTGACAGTAACACAATCATAGTAGGGGACTTTAACATCCCACTTTCACCAATTGACAGATCATCCAATATGAAAAAAAATAAGGAAACACAAGCTTCAAATGATACATTAAACAAGATGGACTTAATTGATATTTACAGGACATTCCATCCAAAAACAACTGAATACACTTTCTTCTCAAGTGCTCATGGAACATTCTCCAGGATAGATCATATCTTGGGTCACTAATCAAGCCTTGGTAAATTTAAGAAAATTGAAATCTTATCAAGTATCTTTTCCAACCACAATACTATGAGACTAGATATCAATTACAGGAAAAAAACTGTAAAAAAATACAAACACACGGAGGCTAAACATTACACTACTAAATAACCAAGAGATCACTGAAGAAATCAAAGAGGAAATCAAAATATACCTAGAAACAAATGACAATGAAAACACGACGACCCAAAACCTATGGGATGCAGGAAGAGCAATTCTAAAAAGGAAGTTTATAGCAATACAATCCTACCCCAAGAAACAAGAAACATCTCAAATAAACAACCTAAACTTACACCTAAAGCAATTAGAGAAAGAAGAACAAACTTTGTTAGCAGAGTTAACAGAAGGAGAGAAAGTTTGCAGAAGGAGAGAAATCATAAAGATCAGATCAGAAATAAATGAAAAAGAAATGAAGGAAACAATAGCAAAGATCAATAAAACTAAAAGCTAGTTCTTTGAGAAGATAAAGAAAACGGATAAACCGTTAGCCAGACTCATCAAGAAAAAAAGGGAGAAGACTCAAATCAATAGAATTAGAAATGAGGAAAGAGAAGTAACAACTGACATTGCAAAAATGTAAAGGATCATGAGAGATTACTACAAGCAACTATATGCCAATAAAATGGACAACCTGGAAGAAATGGACAAATTCAACCTGGAAGAAATGGACAAATTCAAAGCACAACCTTCCGAGACTGAACCAGGAAGAAATAGAAAATATAAACAGACCAATCACAAGCACTGAAATTGAGACTGTGATTAAAAATCTTCCAACAAACAAAAGCCCAGGACCAGATGGTTTCACAGGTGAATTCTATCAAACATTTAGAGAAGAGTTAACACCTATCTTTCTCAAACTCTTCCAAAATATAGCAGAGAGAGGAGCACTCCCAAACTCATTCTACGAGGCTACCGTCACCCTGATACCAAAACCAGACAAAGATGTCACAAAGAAAGAAAACTACAGGCCAATATCACTGATGAACATAGATGCAAAAATCCTCAACAAAATACTAGCAAACAGAATCCAACAACACATTAAAAGGATCATACACCATAATCAAGTGGGGTTTATCCCAGGAATGCAAGGATTCTTCAATATATGCAAATCAATCAATGTGATACACCATATTAACAAATTGAAGGAGAAAAACCATATGATCATCTCAATAGATGCAGAAAAGCTTTTGGCAAAATTCAACGCCCATTTATGATAAAGACCCTCCAGAAACTAGGTTATAGAGGGAACTTACCTCAACATAATAAACGCCATATATGACAAACCCACAGCCAACATCGTTCTCAATGGTGAAAAATTGAAACCATTTCCACTAAGATCAGGAAAAAGACAAGGTTGTCCACTCTCACAACTATTATTCAACATAGTTTTGGAAGTTTTTGCCACAGCAATCAGAGATGAAAAAGAAATAAATGGAATCTAAATCGGAAAAGAAGAAGTAAAACTGTCACTGTTTACAGATGACATGATACTATACATAGAGAATCCCAAAGATGCTACCAGAAAACTGCTAGAGCTAATCAATGAATTTGGTAAAGTAGCAGGATACAAAATTAATACACAGAAATCTCTTACATTCCTATACACTACTGATGAAAAATCTGAAAGAGAAATTAAGGAAACACTCCCATTTACCATTGCAACAAAAAGAACAAAATACCTAGGAATAAACCTACCTAAGGAGACAAAAGACCTGTACTCAGAAAACTATAAGACACTGTTGAAAGTAATTAAAGATGATACAAACAAATGGAGAGATATACCATGTTCTTGGATTGGAGAATCAACATTGTGAAAATGAGTATACTACCCAAAGCAATCAACAGATTCAATGCAATCCTATCAAACTCCCAATGGCATTTTTCACAAAACTAGAACAAAAAATTTCACAATTTGTATAGAAACACAAAAGAACCCGAATAGCCAAAGCAATTTTGGGAAAGAAAAATGAAGCTGGAGATCTCAGGCTCCCTGACTTCAGACAATACTACAAAGCTACAGTAATCAAGACAGTATGGTACTGGCACAAAGACAGAAATATAGATCAATGGAACAGGATAGAAAGCCCAGAGATAAACCCACACACATATGGTCACCTTATCTTTGATAAAGGAGGCAAGAATATACAATGGAGAAAAGACAGCCTCTTCAATAAGTGGTGCTGGGAAAACTGGACAGCTACATGTAAAAGAATGAAATGAAAACACTCCCTAATACCATACACAAAAATAAACTCAAAATGGATTAAAGACCTCTTATAAGTCCAGACACTATAAAACTCTTAGAGGAAAACATAGGCAGAACACTCTATGACATAAATCACAGCAAGATCCTTTTGACCCACCTCCTAGAGAAATGGAAATAAAAACAAAAATAAATAAATGGCACCTAATGAAACTTAAAAGCTTTTGTACAGCAAAGCAAACCATAAACAAGACGAAAAGACAACCCTCAGAATGGGAGAAAATATTTACAAATGAAGCAACTGACAAAGGATTAATCTCCAAAATATACAAGCAGCTCATGCAGCTCAATATTAAAAAAACAAACAACCCAATCCAAAAATGGGCAGAAGACTTAAATAGACATTTCTTCAAGAAGATATACAGATTGCCAACAAACACATGAAAGGATGCTCAACATCACTTATCATTAGAAAAATGCAAATCAAAACTACAATGATGTATCACCTCACACCAGTCAGAATGGCCATCTTCAAAAAATCTACAAACAATAAATGCTGGAGAGGGTGTGGAGAAAATGGAACCCTCTTGCACTGTTGGTGGGAATGTAAATTGATACAACCACTATGGAGAACAGCATGGAGGTTTCTTAAAATACTGAAAATAGAACTACCATATGACCCAGCAATCCCACTACTGGGCATATACCCTGAGAAAACCGTAATTCAAAAAGAGTCATGTACCACAATGTTCATTGCAGCTCTACTTACAATAGCCAGGACATGGAAGCAACCTAAGTGTCCATCAACAGATGAATGGATAAAGAAGATGTGGCACATATATACAATGGAATATTACTCAGCTATAAAAAGAAACTAAATTGAGTTATTTGTAATGAGGTGGATGGAGTTAGAGTCTGTCATACAGAGTGAAGTAAGTCAGAAAGAGAAAAACAAATACCGTATGTTAACGTATATGTATGGAATGTAAAAAAAAAAAAAAAGTTCTGAAGAACCTAGGGGCAGGACAGGAATAAAGACGCAGACATAGAGAATGGACTTGAGGACACAGGGAGGGGGAAGTGTAAGCTGGGATGAAGTGAGAGAGTGGCATGGACATACAGACACTACCAAATGTAAAGTAGATAGCTAGTGAAAAGCAGCTGTGTAGCACAGGGAGATCAACTCAGTGCTTTGTGACCACCTAGACGTGTGGGGTAAGATGCAAGAGGGAGGGGATATGGGGATATATGTATACATATAGCTGATTCACTTTGTTATACAGCAGAAGCTAACACAACACAGTAAAGCAATTTTACTCTAATAAAGATGTTTAAAAAATAAAATAAATAAAATGTTAAACCTTAAAAAAGAGCAAGAGATGGAGACAGAGACAGGCAGAAAGAGATAGGGAAAAAATTACTGATATCCATATTGAAAAAGAGAACATGACTACAAATTATATAGTTATTAAAGGAGTAATAAATAGAAATTATGCATAACTTTTTGTCAGAATAATTCAATACCTTAGATGAAAATGGTTGAACTCCTCAAAAACACAACTTACCCAAACTGACACAAAAGAAAATAGAAAATCTGAATAGCCCTATATCTGTTAAAGAAATTGGGTATATAAATTAAAACTGTCTCACAAACTAGAAGCCCAGATGGCTTGACTGGCAAATTCTGCCAAACATTTAAGGAATAAATGATAGCAATTCTACATAAACTCTCTCATAAAATAGAAAATGATGAAACACTTTCTTATTTTATGTGGCCAGCCCACCCTGATACTAAACCCCAACAAAGATAATTACAAACAAACAAAACCATTAATTAAACATGATGCAAAAATTCTTAGAAAATATATAGCCAATTAATTTTAAATATATAAAAAGTATAGGACATTATGACCAAATAGACTTTATCCAAAAAATATGTCCAGAAATATTAGTTTAACATTCAAAAAACTATTTGTGAAATCTAAAAAAACTGAACTCATAGAAACAGAGAACATATTGGTGATGGCCAGAGGTGGTGAGAGGAGATGGAGGAAATGGATGAAGGCAGCCTGAAAGTACAGACTCCCATTTATAAGGTAAATAAATTGCCAAAGAAAGTAAAACCTCCATTTTTACCTCACACCATATGTAAAAGTGCTTAGAGATGCATCATAGACATAAATATAAAATCAAAAGCCCTAAAATTTCTGAAGAAAACATAAGAGAATACCTTTGCAACCTTAGAATAGACAAAGGGTTTTTAGAACAAAAAAACAATAGTAATTGGAGTTCTCAACATTAAAAATGTTTGCTCATCAAAGATAGCTTTACATAAATGGATAATGTAAGTCACAAACTGAGAGGAAATATCTGTAACACATATATCTGATAATGCACTTTTTTCTGTATTTTTCTATTGAAATATAGCTAATTTGCAATGTTGTGTTAGTTTCAGGTGTACAGAAAAGTGATATTCTTTTCCAGATTCTTTTCCATTATAGGTTATTACAAGATATTGAATATAGTTCCACGTGCTATACAGCAGGTCCTGTTATTTACCTATTTTATATATAGTAGTGTGTATATGTTAATCCCAAACTCCTAATTTATCTCCCCCCACCACTGCTAAACCCTTTGGTAACCATGGGTTTGCTTTCTATGTCTGTGAGTCTATTTCTGTTTTGTAAATAAGTTTATTTGTATCATTTTTTAGATTCCATACATAAGTGTATCCTATGATATTTGTCTTTCTCTGTCTGATTTACTTCACTTAGTATGATAATCTCTAGGCCCATCCAAGTTGCTGCAAATAGCATTACTTCACTCTTTCTCATGGCTGAGTAATATTCCATTGTATATATATATACCACATCTTCTTTATCCATTCATCTGTGGATGAACATTTAGATTGCTTCCATGTATTGTAAATAGTGCTGCAGTGAAGATTGCTGCACATGTATCTTTTCGAATTAGAGTTTTCTCCAGATATATGCCCAGGAATAGGATCATATGGTAACTCTATTTTCAGTTTTTTAAGGAACCTCCATACTGTTTTCCATAGTGGCTGTGTCAATTTACATTCCCACCAACAGTGTAGGTGGGCTCCTTTTTCTCCACACCCTCTCCAGTATTTGCTATTTGTAGACTTTTTAATGATGGCCCTTCTGACTGGTGTGAGGTGATACCTCATTGTAGTTTTAATTTGCATTTCTCTAATAATTAGCTATTGAGCTTCTTTTCATGTGCCTGTTGGCCATCTGTATGACAATGCACTTTTATCCAGAATATATTTTTCAAAATTTCTACAATTTTATAATAAAAGAAAAACAACCCAATTTTAAAAATAGGCAAAAGAGTTAAACAAATGTTTCAAAAAGAAAGATATATACCACTAAGCACATTAAAATGTTCAACATCATTACTCTAGGGAAATGCAAATTAAAACTACAATGAGAAACATAATATTCAATTTAAACGAAGGTTTTTGAACTGGCAAATCTCACCTATAGAAATAGAAATAGGAACAGTAGTTGCCTTGTGTCAGGTGGGGATTGATTGGAGCAGCACTGGAGAAATTTGGAGGGATATGAGAATATTCTACATCTTGATAGGACTGAGGGTTATATAGGTATATGCACTGTCAAAACTTATCAAATGATACATAAGTACATTTCAACGTGTGTAGATTATACCTTGGTTTTTCTAATTACCAGTGTTTGGGCTGCATCCTTGAAGAATTAAATCAGAATATTCAGTGGGAACATCCTGGGCACCAATATTTTAAAGTTTCTCTGGTGATCCTAGTATGCAACCTTGAAAGCCTCTGGTGTGGTTTCATGCTCTGTCTCTAACCTCCATTTGTAGCCAAAGAATAGAGGACTGGCTAAGAGTTTAAAATAAGTTCTGGAAGTTAGAATTCCATAAATCAATGGAAGTATGTAGTATCAAATTGAAAAGTATCGCTTCATCTGTCCATGGAGATTAACTTGGGATATAAGTGGAGAAAAAAAAACAGGTGGCACCAAAGGCATCAGTTGCTCCTCCCTGCTGGCAATGAAAGGATGCCAGAGAAGCAAAATATGAGGTGGAGCAAACATACCAAGGCCTCTGAGTTGTTCTCTTCCTAGGTGGAGAGAATTATTTCATACAGATGTGTTGATAATGTTGAGCAGAGAACTGTGTGGCTGTGTACATGGAGGTGTGTATGGTGAGTGAGAATTGGTGAAGCACAGGTATATTTCCAGGGCTCAAGAAGTGCAGTTATGGAGTTTAAGAACAAGTATTTTCTCCTAATGTCTCCATATGTACATAAATATTTATCAAACCATGTGTCCTGATTTTTGGTTTGGTTCCAGAAATGTGAATGAAGCACATGCAAGAAGATAGAGAATCCCCAGAGTACTGTCATCATGCCTGACATCCAAATTCCCCTCTGCCATGAGTATCTATTGACATAGTACATCCTAGCTTAGTTTACATTGGTAAATATAGAGTATATTATATGACATTGTGATGAAAACTTACTTTGTTTTTTTTTTTTCTATTCCAGATATTATTTCATGGAGTGTCAGTATCCTTAGTTAGCCTGATTGTCAATAGATTTATTTTGCCAATGGCAGTTACTAAACTCGGTAAGCCCTGCAAACTCATATTCTGAGTGAAGAGAAAAATATTCCAAACATGCTAAAGAATTGTTAATAATGAAGAAAGAAGCCATATAAATACAAATCAATGGTGTCTAATTGAAGAGGAAATTGGATCTCTATGTAAAGTCATATGAATTGTTTAGGCCAATAAGCAATAATCTTGTACCCCAGTGTTCATGGCAGCACTATTTACAACAGCCAGGACATGGAAACAACCTAAATGTCCAATGATAGATGAATAGATAAAGAAGATGTGGTACATATATATAATGGAATATTACTCAGCCATAAAAAAGGAATGAAATTGGGTCATTTGTAGAGATGTGGATGGATGTAGAGTCTGTCATACGGAGTGAAGTAAGCCAGAAAGAGAAAAACAAATATCATATATTATTAACGCATATATGTGAAATCTAGAAAAATGGTACAGATGAACCTGTTTATAGGGCAGGAATAGAGACATAGACATAGAGAATGGACATGTGGACACAGAGGGGGAAGAGGAGGGTGCAACGAATTGGGAGATTAGGTTTGACATAAATACACTACCATGTGTAAAATAGATAGCTAGTGGGAACGTGCTGTATAGCACAGGGAGCTCAGCTCGGTGCTCTGTGATGACCTAGATGGGTGGGATGGGGGGCGGGGTGGGAGGGAGGTCCAAGAGGGAGGGGATATAGGTATACATATAGCTGATTCACTTCATTGTACAGCAGAAACTAACATAACATTGTAAAGCAATTTTACTCCAATTAAAAAAAAAGATTACTTATTTACATTAGTCCAGTTTAAGTAAAATTATACAATAAGTTTATTCAGTTATTTGACAAACTTTTTATTAAGAGCCTCTTATATGCCAGTCACTATTCTAACTGATAGTGATGCATTATGAAGACAAAAAAGATTTCTGAGTTGATGGAGCTTATGTTGGAGAGAGGAGAAACAGGCAGTAAACAAGTCAAATAAGGTAATATCAGAGAGTCATTTTTGTATAAAAATAAACAAACCACATATAAATAAAATAGAAAACACAACAGGTAATAGATTCCTGAGGAAATTAGAAAATGAGTGTGTTCAAGGCAAGAAGGTAAGGTGCTGGGACCTTCGAGAACAATGCCAATAGAGGAGGAAGTCCAGATGGGAGAGGTAGGGAAAGAGTTAGATAATGAAGGACCTTGAATTTTAAGATTTTATTCTAAGGGATAAATGGATTTCTTGGTTGGTTTTAAGCAAGTAAGTGTAATTTTATGAATACGGTCCTTAAAAAGACAACTCTGGTTCTGTGGATAGCTGATTGGGAGCTATGAAGAGAGTAGAAACAGAAATATCAGTTTTAGGAGGCAACTGCATTATGCAATATGACTGTTTCAATCCCCTACTTTTCAACAATTGATAAATTGAAATCTAAAGAGTCAAAAGTTCTTGACTAAGGTCACACAGCTTGATAATGGCAGTTAAAGAACTAAAATCAAATTGCTCTAATGCTTTTAATCCATTGTATTCTTAACTGCTTTATCACCCTTTCTTGTTACACGCAGAGATTTCATTCATATGGCATTTTGTAACCAATCTTAAATTTCATCTTTATGGATAATATTGCACCTTCATCCTCATATTTGCAACAAAATCTTTTCTTCCATTTACTTTTTTCTCTGTTTTTATTTTCTGAGCCTTAACATAGTAAAATGGGAAAAACAGATTAAAGAGGTAAAATTTTGCAGTGTATCAGATGTTCTACTTAGTAGCTAAATAAACCTAAAATTTTTATTGTGGAGCATCTGTTCACTTGCACTGAGAGCAGTGAACATTTGCTCATGGAACATTATTACTTTCCAAAGAAACTTCTATGGCTCAGAAAAAGGGAATTTGTGTCTGGTAGTAAGATTCCTTCAAACCTTATTGAGGTCTGGAGATATATATACGTACACACACACACACACACACACACACACACACACACAGTTGATCCTTGATCAACATGGATTTGAACTACGTCAATCCACTTATAAGTGGATGTGAATTTTTTTTTAATTAAAAAAAATGTTTTAATATGTACTTCAGTATAACACGAACCTGCTTATTGAATCTGAGGATGCAGGACCGTGGATATGAAGGGCCAACTGTAAAGTTATATGCGTGGAGGGTTGGCACCCCTGACTCCTATGTTGTTCAAGGGTCAAATGTATATATCTGGAGATAAATAAATATATATCATAAATACTTATATGTATGACCTTATGTATAGGTGGGAAATATGTGTATATATCTACACATACACTGTGTACATATATGTATATGTATATCTATACCTCCTGCATATATCTCCTACACATCTATATGTATATATGTATATTCTATATATATCATCAAAATGATGATGTCTACTATTTATAAAATGTGTTCTTTGTATCAAAGGTCTTCGTGATGTCACATCAACAAAGTATAAATCACTGTATTATACGTTTCAACACTTTCAAGAACTAACCATATCTGCAGCCTCTGCACTCAAATTTGACAAAGATCTTGCTAACGCAGATTGGAACATGGTTGAGAAAGCAATTATACTGCAAAACCCATATGAAGTAAGCAAGTAATATCTTTTGTTTACTCCTTCAAAGTGGATATGATTGCCCTTAAATAAGTATAAATGTTATAAATATTAATTCACAATTCTTAGGGAATTTTGTGACCACTGTGGGGCAAAGTAGAAATGACAACCCCTTTGAGTATAGCAAGTATGTATTGTAAATTCAAAAGAAGGACTAGTGTATTGGAGCTGCCTTTAAAAGACAGCATAAAAAGAAGAGAGTGAGCCTTAGAAAATGGCTAGTTTTTTTACTAGACCGAGGATGGACAGCATTTATTCAGTGTTTATTTAGGCTATTATATAGCCAAGTACTTGCTAGGCCCTGGTTTATGATTAATATTACTTTGTAATATAAAATAGAATTCAAAGCCAGTGTCATACGATTAGATGTGGTGAAATGTCACCTCCTGCTTCTGAGATATGCTTTAGAATCTCCATGGTCAGACTTCTAATTCATATATGAGTTCATAATTCATCAGCAGTCATGAATGCCACAAGGAGAAATAATAAAAGTTGTCCTGGTATCTGCTCAATGCTTCTTCTGGGTTGCCATCTCCTATATTATGTCCAATTTTCATTGCAATGCTTTTCTGCATCACACAATATGAGGGGCCAACTTCTATGACTGTAGACATAGATAATTGGTTGCTATGAAATAGGATTTCTAAAGCTCCATTTTAAATCCTCTAACAGGTGCTTGAAGCTCCAGATGGGGGCCCAGAATCAAGCCTTGTGTCTGCAGGAATATTGCCAGGATTTCTGGATAAGAAAAGTACCAAGTCAAATCTAAGGATTTTTTATAGTAGCTCCCAATATCTGATTGTGGCCTTTTGTTAATCTGCCTGCATCAGAATCACCTGGAAAGCTTATTAAAAAATACAGATTGATTTCCCAGCCTCTACCCAGGAGATTCTGATGCAGATGGTCTGAGAAGGGTCCCAGGAATATATATCTTTAATCCATTTACCCAGCTAATTCTAATGCAAAGTCAGGGTTGAGGTCACCACTCTGGTATTTGATCTGTTTTAGAAGGCAGATAATTAAACAACTACATTCTCCTGTTTATGATGCTGACATGAGGGATATTCTAGTGTTATAGATAGAACATTGGTTTTAGACTCAGAAAATCTGGGTTCATATCCTAGTTTTATCACTTAATAAATGCTTTGTGATCTTTTTATAAACCTTTTATTTTATCTAAGCTTCAACTTTTTTCATCTATAAAATGGAGTTATCCATATACCCATCTCCTAACAGCCATGTTCACTTTTTATTCTACCTTAAGTGATTAGTTTAAAGCAGTGGTTGTCACACTTTAGGTGTAGCAGAATCATGGAATGGTCCCATTGCTGTCCCATCTCCCCACAGTCTCTGATTCAGCAGGTCTATGGTGGTGTTTGAGAATGTGCATTTCTAACAATACCCAGGTGATGTTACTGGTGCTGGGGAAACATACGTTCAGAACCAGTGGTTTAAAGTGTGAACAGAAATGTAGTAGCTTTTATAAACTTTTACCAATGCCATGCAAAGGTAAAAATATGTTATAACTCCTTCCCCAAAAAACTGGCAATTATTTTACCTTCTAGATGACTGTGCAAATGATGAGAAAACTCATCTGAACATTTTTCTGTATCTAGCAAAATTTCTATATTTTTTTAAACCAAAATGGTATGTGAATTGCTTGAGGTTTATGCTAAACAATATGTTAATGTTCATGTATTATTTTTTGGTTTTGATTTGTGTTTTATTTAGTTGGGCCAAGAAGAAACAACAGAACATCAAAAAGTGAAATGTCTACACTGTAACAAGGAAATAGATGAGACCCTTAACATTGAAGCAATGGAACTGGCCAAGAGACGTCTCTTGTCAGCACAAATAGTTAGTATTTTATTATACGCTTTTTAAATTATTGTCCTATCACTTATATCATTTGCAAATATTTTTTTCCCATTCAGTAGGTTGTCTTTTCGTTTTGTCAATGGTCTCCTTTGCTAAGTTTAATTAGGTCCCATTTGTTCATTTTTGCTTTCGTTTCCTTTGCCTTAGGAGACAGATCCCAAAAAATATTGCTACGATTTATGTCAAAGAGTGTTCTGCCTATGTTTTCTTCTAGGAGTTTTGTGGTTTCCAGTCTTACATTTAGGTCTTTAATTTTGAATTTATTTTGGTATATGATGTGAGAAAATGTTGTAATCTCATTCTCCTACATGTAGCTGTCCAGCTTTCCCAGCATCTCTTACTAAAGAGGCTGTCTTTTTCCATTGTAAATTCTTGCCTCCTTTGTCATAGATTAATTGACCATAGGTGCATGGGTTTATTTCTGGGCTCTCTATCCTGTTCCATTGATCTACGTGTCTGTTTTTGTGCCAGTACTATACTAAAAAAATTAAAATTAAAAAAATTAAATTATTGGCTAAAATTATACTGAAAAGTTTCTCCCTTGCTTAAGACATCTTGGTTATGCTCACCTGCACAGCTTAATAGGTTGTTTACAAAGGCAAAGGGAAGTTTGGCATTGTCTTAGGAATCTGCTTGACTGCAAAAAGAAAAAAGAAAAGGACAAAAAGAAAAAGAAATCCACTCAAATTAGCTTAAGTAGAAGGTGTTTTATTTTGAGGAACTTGGAATTTCACAGATCCCAATGGCAGAAATTACAGCTGAGCTCTACCACCAGATGCGTTATGCAGTCAGTTCCATGACACTGCCTATCTCTGGACCAAACCAGTTTTTCCCGAAAGAATACCACCAAGTCCACTAGCAACTGCAGGTATAGGTTAGTATGTTTTCATATCAAATCTTGGGTAAAAATTAAAGAAATTCTGTAGCACAGCAGCATATAGGACTCTGTGAGGAAATGCTAATAGCCTAGTTACCATTTTCTATCCAGGTCAGAATCTTGACCAGTTGCCATGACTCATCCTCTCAAAATGTTCATGTTGGGCCTTCCTCACTGCCTGTGGAACTGTCATGCATTTCTCAGCTGTTCCATGCATATAGGATTCTGCTTGCTCAGTCTAACTTGGGAAATGGAAGATCTTTAGGGTATGATTATTCCCTCCTCAGCAGTAGTCCTGGCAGACAAGCTGAGTCTCAAAGACAGCTTTCCAAGGACCTAAATAACTTCTTTAAGCAATTGAGGCAGTGCCATGAAGGGTGAACTTATGCCCATATCATGCTTTGTTCCACCAGCAGATTTTATGAGAGCATGTCTTTGAGTCACTTCCAGATTTTTAATTTATTTCAGGAAAATATAGTATTCAGGAACCCTTAAAATCAATGCAGGAGACTCCATTTTGAGTCTTGCTTTTATTATTAATATGATATGTGACTCAGAACATATTCTTTTAAGTTGTTATTCTCCCCATCTGTAAAAGAGGAAATTATGCTACCTGAATGACCTCTTAGATTCCTTCCACTCATGATAGCTTATGTTTTCTGCAATATATACTTCCTGTACCTTTTTGATTTATTGCCTTAAATGTTTTTTTTTTTCTACTATTATACCTTCGTTGATTTTGTGCTGTGTATTAGGTCTTAATCCAGAAATCCTATTTTTCAAAGTATATTGGATCTCTCTGTTCTATTCTCCAGATCTTCATCTCACCTCGTACATTTTTAGTCTTTCTTTGTTCTAGACATATTTTCACGTGTATCTTAGCTTGTTGATTTGATTTCTGCAATCTCAATGCTAATGTTCACTGTTCCCAACAGTATTAATTGGTTATTGCAGTTTTCAAAGCTCTGAGAGTTTTTATTTAAATCTCAGCCAGCTCTTGTTAACGGGAGCAATATCTCCTCCCCTACTGTATGTTAGAAGAGGGGGACTTCCCTAATGGTCCAGTGGTTAAGACTCCACGCTCCCAATGCAGGGGGCCCAGGTTTGATCCCTGGTCAGGGAACTAGATCCCGCATGCATGCCGCAACTAAAGATCCCTCATGCCACAAGGAAGAACCCACACGTGGCAACGATGATTCTGCGTGAGGCAACTAAGACCCAGAGAAGACAAATAAATTAATTAACTAATTAAAAAAAGAAAGAAGAGGAAACACAGTATGGTAAGACAGTGGCACAGGAGAGCAGCACAACATAATGGGGGAAAAGAGAGGCAGGCTTTAAATTCAGAAAGAACTGAGTTTCCAATGTGATCTTGAGAAAACTGCTGAACTCCCTGAGGAGCCTCATCTTTCTCATCTATGCAGATTCGTATACCTTCCTCATAAAGCTGTTGCAAGAATTAAATAATTTTCTGTAAAACATGAATTATTATGTTAATTCAATAGTATATTGAGAGCTCAGAGATGGCAGTTATTGTTAGGAATCAACCATTCTCTAAATTCTTCTTACATTTTGGTGTGAAGGATCATTTAAGAGTTAACATTTTTCTAGTATCTAACTGCTTTGTCATTTGTGTCACTAAGCTTTCATGAGCTCCATATGACTTTCAGCTTTCTTATTTTCCCCACAAACTACAGTGTTTAGCTTTGAGGATACTGAAAATATTTTAATTTTACATTATTTTGCAAGTATTTTAATGAAGTTTAAGGAGAAAATGATACTCTATTGAATTCCTTTCATTACTGACAAATAACCTTTTGACCTTTCATCCTTAAATTTAGTTCTGTCCCTTTCTAGGATCCCCCAAGAGCAAAACCATGTTTCAATGTCCATAAATAATTGTGCATAGGGACTTCCCTGGTGGCGCAGTGGTTAAGAATCCACCTGCCAATGCAAGGGACATGGGTTCGAGCCCTGGTCCAGGAAGATCCCACATGCCGCGGAGCAACTAAGCCCGTGTGCCGCAACTACTGAGCCTGTGCTCTAAGGCCCGTGAGCCACAAGTACTGAGTCTATGTGCCACAGCTACTGAAGCCCGTGTGGCTAGATCCCGTGCTCCGCAACAAGAGAAGCCACCGCAATGAGAAGCCCGTGCACCGCAACAAAGAGTAGCCCCAGCTCGCCACAACTAGGGAAAGCCTGCGCACAGCAATGAAGAACCAATGCAGCCAAAAATAATAATAATAAATAAATTTTTAAAAAAATAAAAATAATTGTGCAGACAGAATGTCTTCTATGGAACCAGAAATCTTCAGTCATATCACACATCCCAATTTAGGAAGTTGATTCTCAGCAATGTTCAGCACACTGAAGCCAAGTTGGGCTCTCAGTATATGGACTGAATGAATGAATGTCTGTGTTCTGCACCACAGGAGCAGTTCATTTCATGCTGGGAATAGATTGGAGACAAGAGAGTTCTGTTGTCAAAATATTTGGGGAAGTGGAATTAAATAAAGATATAAATCAGAATCCCTTACTGTAGAATTTATCAGAGTCTTTAATATTCTAATATAAACTTTTATATTTATATAAACTTTTAAGATGGGGATAGTTTGCAACAGTTCCCACACTTATTTGGCCACAGAACTCCACTTATTTTTGAAAACCTAATTAACATCTAGAGGAACCTAGTTTCCTGCATAACCATTTTTTTTTAAATTATTTATTTATTTATTTTTGGCTGTGTTGGGTCTTCGTTTCTGTGTGAGGGCTTTCTCTAGTTGCGGCAAGCGGGGCCCACTCTTCATCGCGGTGCGCGGGCCTCTCACTATCGCGGCCTCTCTTGTTGCGGAGCACAGGCTCCAGACGCGCAGGCTCAGTAGTTGTGGCTCACGGGCCTAGTTGCTCCGCGGCATATGGGATCTTCCCAGACCAGGGCTCGAACCCGTGTCCCCTGCATTAGCAGGCAGATTCTCAACCACTGTGCCACCAGGGAAGCCCTGCATTTTCATTCCACCCAAAACTCAGACCTACCTTCTGCACTAGCCTCATGGTCTGGACTCCATAGAAAGATTTTTTTTTATATAAAGATACTAGATTATTTGGGGATTTTGACTTCTTTCTCACAGATTATTCTTCCATAAAGAAAATAATATATTGTCCCTGTTACCCATATTATGGAATGATTTGATTCAACATTTCTTTTAGGCAAGCTACCAGAGACAATACAGGAATGAGACTCTGTCCCAGAGCGCAGTCCAGGTGCTGGTAGGTGCAGCAGGAAGCTTTGGTGAGAAAGGAGAGTAAGTATATTTTCAGGGGAAAGCTTCCATCCTAAGCCACTGCATTTAGGAAATTGTGCAAATGAGTTTCTCGCTTTTGTCCAGTAACTTGAGATCATCCAGTATTATGTGTGCAAGCCACGGCCTGCTCTCCAGCTCACAGCCAGGCCAAATCACCTGCTTCCAGTTTCCCAAACTTGCTCCACTCATTCACACCTCTGTGCATTTGAACCAGCTGCTGCTTCTGACTGAGATGCTCTTCCCTTTCTCCTTTTGCCCACCCTTGCAAAGCTAAGCTGTGGTAAACCACACCTCCTTCTAGGCTACTCAGATACCTCACTGAGGTCAAAGACTTCCTTAGTCCTTCCAGGCACGTCTTCCCAATGCACATCCTCTCCTGATATACTCGTAATGATTTCTTTAGATGCAAGCCTCCAGAGTCAGCAATGAGTTCCTCAAAGTCAGCATGCTAGGGAGTACCCTCAGATCATCCCCTGTGGAGTGGAAGGATGAAGGATGTCTGACTGGGCAGAGGGACGAGTTAAACTGCAGTGCAGGTGCGACAGCGACCACCCAAAACCCAGACATACCTTCTTGTTCTAGATCTCACTTCTGGTACCACGGACACCAAAATTTCCTGCTCAAGTGGTCCTAAGCTTATTTCTAGGATTGCTTGGGCCTTTTCCCTTATGTCATGATCTTACAAGCAAACTGGGCCCTTGGTGTGCACCCCTCAAAACCTAAGACATGTGCCGGCCTGGTGTCCACTCACATGCACCGGCTTGAGGTACAGTGAGAGATAAAGCTGTGTGTGGGGAGAGAAGCAGCCTGACACTGGAGCATGCTCTCACTGCAGTGTGAGTACAGATTTTCAAAGAGTCTAAGAGTTTTAATTTCAAGCCTAGCCATGCAAATCATTATGACATTATCTTTCCATATATGGTACAAGTCCTCCACCTGCCCTCTGGCTCTAGGGCCCTCAGATGCTTAGGGGACCTGAGCGGTGTTAGTGAAGTAGAGGGAGAAGCCTGGGCAGATGTGATCAATTTAAAACAATATGATTCATACTTTAAAGACAGATGCACTATGTACAGCGGAAGTTTTTAAATGAAGGAACAAATGACATGCTGAAAAGTAGTATCACTGCATTGTCCAGGAGAGGTTAACATATGTAGAATACATGTAAAACAGTACCTATATAGAGCAATTCAGCCCACCTCCTTGATTTTTCCTCTAAAAACCCACGAAGGCAGAAGCAACGTATGCCTCTGAGGACCCAGAGTAAATGGGTTTAAGGTTTGAAAGGACTCAGAGTGCGCAACAAAGGCAAATTTTGAAACATTTATTACATTTTCATTCATACATGCAAGAGATAAATATTGAATACTAATGTGTGCAAAACTATATGCCAGCACTGGGGAATATCAAGATCAGTGAAATGGTGTTCAGATCAGAGGAGAACTTTCTCTTAACTACACTTGTGCTCAGTGCTTGCTGCTTTGCTGTGTTGCCTTGGAGTTGATTTCACCATCGGCTGATCATTCCTATCCATAGCCCCACCTGTCGGGGTACCCTGCAGCAAAAAACAAGTCTAAAGATAACAACAGTAGGGGGTTAAATAGAGGTACCAGGACCTGTGCTAAGTGCCTGCGTAATTGCCTAAGAAGCAATACTTTGAATAGAGCTTATATTTATTGTTTTGTGTCAGACACAGTTTTAAACATATTACATGTATTACCCATTCAATGTCATAAAAATCCTATAAGTGCTATTATTATCTTTATTTTGCAGGTGGGGAAAGTGGGGCACAGAGAGATTAAATAATTTACCCAGGGTTATTTAACTAATGAATTATAGAGCATGGATTCAAAGCTATCCTACCTCACTATCCAGTTAGAGAGATCATACTCTTTTCCTAAATCAGGTCTAAACAGTGAACATGTTGATATAAAATAGGAACTCAAGAGCCTGAAAAACACAATAATTTGGCCTGTAAGATATCACACACATTGATATCACAGAATTTTAGGATTCATAGGAACTTGTGAAATGATCAAGTCTTAGCTTAGACATTAATTCCTTCAGGAAGGTTTCCTGATTCCCCAAGACTATATTCAACACCCCCCTTTGTGGGTCCAGAGTGTCCTCTTATTGTCTCTGCAGAATACTTAAGTACACTTAACTGCAAGTGTTGTTTGCATGTTTTACTCCACTAGTCTTCTGGATTCTTGAGGGCAGAGACCAATATTTATGGTTTACCCCATGCATTTATCAAGCATAAAAGGTGCTCGATCAAATATTTTAAAAATCAGAAATGAATCAAGTCATATATACATTCATGATTTTCCACGTAATTACCACATTATTATATTGAATCACAGAGAATGGAATAACTTCCTTCTTTTTAATTATATCAGTATCCCTGTAACAGAGAAATTGCCCAAATTTTAGGGTGAGAACATCATAATCCATAGGAAGAACAAGGTCCACCTATGAACTTGTCACCAATGCCCTTCCATTAAGCTGCATTTTAAGGTAGGGCCTCAGATCCAGAGATGGAGCCCCATCCTCCTTCTGATGAAGACAATGTAAGTATCTGGTCAGCAGCAGGTAAGTTCCTCATAAAACCAAGGGAATTTGCTGAGCGAGACCAAATGATAGCACATAGATCTGAACTGTCTCAACAAAAAACCCAGAAGAAACCTACAGGCAACTTGGGGCAAATGTCTTTTGGGGGTTTATGAGCACTAACTTCTCCAAGTAACCATTTTTACTCTTTCACTTCACCACTTGTATTTTCCCCATAAACTCCCTGATTACTTGCCCAGAAAGTGCAAGAAAAGAGATGGGCGAATGTGTGAGTTGGGCTGGATGCCTCATATATGCTGTCTCATTTAAGTTTCCCAGGCTGACGTAAGTACTTTTACTTCCATTCTGAGAGCAAACAGGTTAATGAGGTAATTTGTTCACTGCCACCCAGATAATGGAGGATCAAACACAAAAATCCACATATATTTGAATCCCAAATATTTGAATCATGGTATGCTTTCTCTCCCTGAAACTTGGCTTCTCTATTTTGAACCATTTATCTCCATTTTTTTTTTTTACTCTCTGTTTAATGATGAGCCCCACAATCTAACTTCATAATTATATATTCACCTTTATCTACATCTTCATGACTTGGACCTATGCCCATGAAAGTGTCTCATTTCCTGTCGTCACTGGACAAAATAGTTTTCCTGACTCCTGACAATACTGCATTAAACTTATCTCAAAACTTTTAAAATATGTTTAAAGGTTCTTCTTCTTTTTTTTTTTTTTTTTTAGATATATGAGTGCTGAGACAATAAAGAATTATTCTGAAAGCAAAAAAATTCTTGTCTTTACTAGAAAAGTATTGCTCAATTGGGTGTATAATACGAAAAAGGAAAAAGGGATCCCATCAAGGTAAGTGCTTTTAAACCTTACTAGAAATGCTATTATAATCATTTGAAATTTCCTTTTATTTATTTTTAAAATTTATATCCTGACTACTTTGTAAAATATTTTGAGTTGGTTTACAACTAAATTACTTATATACATACAAAAAGTTACTTAAAGAAAAAAAGATATAGTGTAATAACTTTTATTATAGAGGTAAATTTCATACAAGATTATACATTAACCATTTTTAAGTGTACCATTCAGGGTTATTTAGTATATTCACGTTGGGCAACCATCTCCTCTGTCAAATTCCACAGCATTTTCATTGCCCCAAATGTAAATCCAGTACCCATTAAGCAGTCACTCCCCATTCTCTCTTCCCCCCAGCTCCTGGATAGCACTAGTCTGCTTTCTGTCTCTATGAATTTACCTATTCCAAATGTATTATATAGATAGAATCATACAACATATAGCCTTCTGTTTCTGGATTCTTTTTTTTTTTAACATCTTTATTGGAGTATAATTGCTTTACAATGGTGTGTTAGTTTCTGCTTTATAAAGAAGTGAATCAGCTATACATATATATATATCCCCATATCTCTTCCCTCTTGCGTCTCCCTCCCTTCCACCCTCCCTATCCCACCCTGGAAGCAACCTAAGTGTCCATCGACAGATGAATGGATAAAGAAGATGTGGCACATATATACAATGGAATATTACTCAGCCATAAAAGGAAACGAAATTGAGTTATTTGTAGTGAGGTGGATGGACCTAGAGTCTGTCATACAGGGTGAAGTAAGTCAGTTTCTGGATTCTTTCACTCAGCATAATGTTTCTTCCACATTGTAGCATGTATCTGTAGCATAAGTTCATCTACTTTGTAGCATGTATGAATACTTTATTTCTTCTTATGGCTGAATAATAGTCCATTGTACAGACATGCTGTATTTTCTTTATCCATTAATCGGTTGATGAGTATTTGAGTTGTTCTCACCTTTTGGCTATTGTAAACAGTGCTGCTATGAACATTTATGTACATGTATTTGTTTGAATTCCTGCTTTCCATCTTTTGGGTATGCACCTACGAGTAAAACTGCTGGATCATATGAAAATAAAATTTATATAATTTAATTAATTTATTTAATTTCTTGAGGAAACACCAAATTGTTTTCCACATCTGCTAGATAATTATGAAATCAGGAAATGTGAGTCCATCCATTTTACTTTTCTTTTTCAAGATTGGTATAGCTATTCAGGGTTCCTTGCAATTCCATATGAATATTAGGATTAGCTTGTCTATTTATGCACATAAAAAATGTCATTGAGATTTTCATAGGGATTACATTTAGTTTGTAAATTGCTTTGAGTAGTATTACTGTCTTAAAATATTAAACTTTCTGATTCATGAACATGGGATGTCTTTTCATTTATTTAGATCTTCTTTAATTCCTGTTAGGAATGTCTTATAGTTTTCAGTGTACATGTCTTTGGTAAAATTTAATCCTAAGTATTTTTATGCTATTTCAAATAAAATTGTGTTCCTGATTTCATTTTTGTAGTGTTTGTTTATTTCTAGTGTATAGAAATACAAGTTATTTCTGTAAATTGATCTTGTATCTTGAAGCTTTGCTGAATTCATTTATTAGCTCTAGTTGCTTTTTGTGAATTCTCTAGGATTTTCTGTGTTTAAGAGCATATCACCTAGGGATAGAGATAATTTTACTTTTTCCTTTCCAACTGGGATGTCTTTTATTTCTTTTCTTAGATTCAAGGGAGGTCTCCCTCTTCTCAATAGGAGTATCAGTAAATACCAATGGATATTTTTGTACTATGGTTCTTTTAAAGCCTTCAATAGTGACTTAAGCTACAACTTTCTGAATACTTATTTCTGTTGATGTAACAAAGAAATGGAGATTTGAAAAACTAGGATTTATAGTCAATCTACCTTTTAGGCTGTCTCTTACATATCATTCATCTCACAGTAGGTAGTACAGATTCTGGAGTCAGATGGCTTAGTTTAGAATCCTAGTCTTTATCATTTATTAGCTGGATAAGTTTTACAGGTCTCAGTTTTCTCATTTGAAAAATGGATAAAGTAATATCTATGTCATATTCTGGAGACTGATATATGTAAAGCATTTGGCAAAATAACTGGCACATAGTAGGTACTAGTATATGCTAGTTGGGTTCACCTCTGCCTACATTATGGGATTGTTGTAAAGATTACATAAATAGCGTGTGTAGAAGCACTTAGTCCAGAAACTAGCACTAAGTAAGCACTTAAATGTTAGCATTTATTACTAAGTGCTAAATAAAAATTGAGTTCTCTAACCAGTGGACGAAGTCACTATCAAAGATGAACAAACACAGAAGGAAGCAAATAATCATAAGAGTGAATCAGCAGAAATAACAGCAGCAGATTTATATCCCTAAGACTTCAGTTATTAAAATTATCCAATATGGACTGTAAGTATTAATGAAAGGTTGAAATTAGTAAGTGATGGAATCACAAACATGAACAAGACCAATCACCAAAAGAAGATTTATACAATGAAAATGAAAAAATATATAATTTATATATAAATTATATAACATGGAAAATATATATAATAGTTTCTACCACATTTTCATTGCTTCCAAGGTAATTACCCAGGTCAGGTCTCAACACAGCTGGAGGGGGAAATATAGTGGCTGCTTCAGGAGACTACAACTTGTCAGCTGACGGAACTACAGGACCTGGCATCAGCAAATACTAGTAGAACATATAAGGGGATAGATCTTGAGTATATGGGACCAGAGGGCTACAACATAAGGCCAGATTGGGGAGAAATTTATTGGCACAGAGGTCTTATCCATGATAATTCAGGATTCAGCATTCTATCTAAGACACTTGGAACTGGTGCTATTATATTCCTGAGATGGTTCTTTGAAGCTTGACCAGGCCAATAACCTACAATAAATGAAGTGCAGATGATAAAATTGGAATATTTAACTAGATTTATTATATTAGAATGAAGAACCAACCTCATGATCTTGTTCCCTGGGAAAGAATGGAGGATATTTCCCTTCACCAAGGCAACAGTGAGAAACTCAATGATAGATGTCCTCTGCAGAACATGGTTAACCATCATTAAGTCTGCTGTGGAACTGGTCTCCCTAGTATCAAAAGGAAATGGGAATGGCAGAAGAGAGATGGCAACACTTAAATGTCAGAGGCAAGATGGGCATACTTTATTTTGTGGACAGCAAACCTGGAGTAGCAATCAGAGTGTTTGACCTAAGGATGGGTAACAAATATTGTATATTAAAAGACAATATAGACAAACAGTTAACTATGGTATTACTTGACTTTTCTAAAGATAGAAAGGGAGAGCTGTTGAGCAAAGGGATGAAGTCAGTTACTGCAAGATAGCTAAGTCAATTCTCAGAACCAGAGTCCTTGAGAAAGAACTGCAACAACACCACAAATATGTAGGATAAATATTTCCTCAATCTTCTCTCAAATGGACATTTAATCATTTTACCAGAGTTCCTGTGCATTGGGAAAAGAAAATACTCAGACTCTTTTAGGACTTTGGGTTATGGCATTTTAAATGATACTGATACCAAAGGCTTGAAATACTATTGTGTTCCTCAAGTTAAACTGGGAGCTTTTAGGCCAGATAATTTATGGAGTTTCTGACCCAGTCTGTCTCATAGAAGTCCACCAGGTCCACTGTGTGGTTATTTCCCTAAGTCCCTAAGTGTATAATTGGGATGAATATACTTAGTGTCTAGCTGAACACTCACATTGTCTTGTTGACCTATATTGTAAGAATCATGGCAGAAATGGCCAAGTGACCAAGTTGAACCCTTGGCCAAAATAGTAATAAGAAGCAATATAGCATTCCAGGAGGAGTTTAAAAACTAACACCAACATTAAAGATTTAAAGGAATTGTAAGTAATTCCCATCATATCCTCTTTAATTTATCTATCTGACATAAACAAGTCAGATTATAGTCAATTATCAATTTAAGCAAAAGGTAATCTCAAGTGTAATGCTGTGCCAGATGTGATTTTATTGCTGGAAGAAATTTTAAAAAGCAGTCTGTGCTCTCATCCAAGATGGTGGCACTGAGGCTCCTGAACTCAATTCCTTCCATGGACACACCAAATCTACAGTTAAACATGGATGAGTTCTCCTTGAAAGAAATCCAGAAACTATCTGAGCAACTCCTACACATCAGGCTAATGAAAAAATACCTACTTTGAAAGAGGTAGGAAAGGCTGAGACACACTTTCACCATAAAACTCACCCCCTTGGCACAGACATACAATCGGAAGGGAACACACAGCTCCCAGTATCTCCCGAGAAGCAAAGGGTTTGAGCCCAATATCTAGCACCCCAACTTTTAAGACTTCACCCTAGGGAATGGGCCCCCAAAATACCTAGTTCTGAAATCTAATGAGGCTTATAACCACAAAATACACAAGACTAGAGCAGACAAAGAAACAGTTCTTAGTAGGTTCATGAGGATGTTGTCTCCTTGGAAGGAGCTTGTGCAAAATTTGGCACCCTGGCTTTTGTGGCTGCCACACAAAGGACACACCTCTTGATTGCCTGGCTCTAGTGGCCAAGGGGGCTTGTATTTTAGGACCCACAGGACTGTAGCAAACAGAGAAACACTTCTTAATGGACTACAGCCCCAGGGCTCAGTGCAGATGGAGCAGATAGAAATACCCATCTCCCAGTCTTTCCCTGAAAGAAGTCTATTTGCATACCTCAAAAGCTGCTACCTGAGGAGTCCAGTTCCAATCAGCTTGCATCTAGGTGATGAATGATACTCTCCACAATGGGACACAAACAGGTCTTGGCACATCCTCAACTACTGGGAGCCACTAAGAGCAAATAAGGCAGCTTGGACAATCACAAAGGTTTGAGAGACAACCAAGAGCTCAGGCTAGGCTGAATGATAAGGTTTATCTACACAAGACCACTCCATCAAGACCGAAAGAGGTGGCTGTTTTATCTAACGTGCAGAAACCAACACAGAGCATGAAGGAAAATGAAGAAACAGAGGAATATGTTCTAAACAAAAGAACAATAAAACTCCAGAAACACCTTAATGAAATTTAGATAAGTGATTTATCTCTTAAAGAGATCTGTTAGAGTGATTTATCTGTTAGAGAGATCAAAGATGCTCACTAGGGTCAGAAGAAGAATGTATAAACACAGGGAAAAATTTAACAGAGATAAAAAATATAAAAATGTCCCAAACAGAAATCACAGAGCTGAAGAATAACTGAGCTGAAACATTCAATAGAGGGGTTTAACAGCAGACTAAATCAAGCAGAAAAAAGATAAGCAAACTCAAAGACAAGGCAGCAGAATTCATCCAATCTGAGGGGGGAAAAAAAGAATGAAAAGGAGTGAAGATAGCTTAAGTGACTCATGGGACACCATCAGGTGGACCAGTATTTACATTATAGGGGTCCCAGAAGGAGAAGAGAGAAAGAAAGGGACAGCAAACTTATTCAAAGAAATAATGGCTGGTAACTTTCTTTACATAGGGAAAGAAACAGACATCTAGATCCAGGAAACTCAGAAATTTCCAAATATGATTAATCCAAAGAGACCCACACCAAGACACATTAGGTAATTAAATTGTCAAAAGTTAAAGACAAGGAGAGAATATTAAAGGCAGCAAAAGAAAAACAACTTGTTATATACAAGGGACACACACACACCAATAAGGCTATCAGCATATTTTTCAGCAGAAGCTTTGTAGGTCAGAAGAGAGTAGCATGATATACTCAAAGTACTGAAAGAAAAAAAAAAAAAAAAAACTACCAACCAAGAATTCTCTACCCAGCAAAATTGTTCAGAATTGAAGAAGAGATAATGAGTTTTTCCAGGCAAGCAAAAGCTAAGGAATTCAGCACCCTCAAGACCAGCCTTACAAGAAATGTTAAAATGGACTTCTTCAAGCTAAAATGAAAGGGAATTTATTAATAACAGGAAAACATATCAAAGTATAAATTTCATAAGTAAATAAATATATAGTAAAATTCAGAGTACTCTAATGTTGTAATAATGGTGAGTAAGTCACTTATAAGTCTAGTATGAAGGTTAAAAGACAGAAGTACTAAAAATAACTTAACTACAATAATTTGTTAATGGATACACAAGGTAAAAAGATGTAAATTGTAACCTCAAAAACATAAAATGTGGAGAGGAGGAGTAAAAATGTAAAGATTTTAGTATGCATTCAAAGTTAAGTTTATCTTAAAATAGACTGTTATAAATATAAATATGTTTTACGTAAGCCTCATGGTAACCACAAAGCAAAAAAACAATAGTAGATACACAAAAGATAAAGAGAAAGGAATCTAAGCATACCACTACTGAAAATCATCAGTAGATAGGTATGGATTTACTATTGCCATTTGATAATTGTTTTCTTGCTACTTTATAGTTCTTTGTTCATTTCACATTCTCTTATCTCTTAAATTGATGCAGCCACTATGGAAAACAGTATGGAGTCTCCTCAAAAAATTAAAAATGGAACTACCACATGATCTAGCAATCCCACTTCTGAGTATATATCCAAAAGAAATAAAAACAAGATATCGAAGAGATATTTGCACTCCCATTTCACAGTAGCATTATTCACAATAGTTAAGATATAAAAATAAACTAAGCAAGAGGGAAGAGATATGGGAACGTATGTATATGTATAACTGATTCACTTTGTTATAAAGCAGAAACTAACACACCATTGTAAAGCAATTATACTCCAATAAAGATGTTTAAAAAAAAAAAAATAGGGCTTCCCTGGTGGCGCAGTGGTTGAGAATCTGCCTGCCAATGCAGGGGACACGGGTTCGAGCCCTGATCTGGGAAGATCCCACATGCCACGGAGCAACTGGGCCCGTGAGCCACAATTACTGAGCCTGCGCGTCTGGAGCCTGTGCTCCGCAACAAGAGAGGCCACGATGGTGAGAGGCCCGCGCACCGCGATGAAGAGTGGTCCCCACTTGCGGCAACTAAGCCCTCGCACAGAAATGAAGACCCAACACAGTCATAAATAAATAAATAAATAAATAAAAGAACGTGAATTTCTTAAAAAAAAATAAAATAAAATAACCTAAGCGTCCATCAGTGGATGAATGGATAAAGAAAATACAATGGAGTATTATTCAACCATGAGAAAGAAGGAATTCCTGCATTTGTGACAACATGGTTGGATCTTGAGAGCATTATGCTAAGTATAAGCCAGACTGAGAAAGACAAATATTGCATGGTATCACTTATATGCTAACTCTAAAAATAAGTAAAATGAAAAAAATGAAATAAAATAAAATAATAGATTTTAAAAAGTCAAATCATAGGGACTTCCCTGGTGGTGCAGTGGTTAAGAATCCATCTGCCAGTGCAGGGGACATGGGTTCAAGCCGTGGTCCTGGAAGATCCCACATGCTGTGGAGCAACTAAGCCTGTGTGCCACAACTACTGAGCCTGCATGCTGCAACGACTGAAGCCTGCGTGCCTAGACCCCATGCTCCACAAACAAGAGAAGCCACCACAATGAGAAGCCCATGCACTGCAACAAAGACCCAACACAGCCAAAAATAAATTCATTCATTCATTCATTAAAAAAAAATAGTCAACTCATAGAAACAGAGAGTAGAAACCAGAGCTGAGGGTTTGGGGAAATAGGGATTGATAAAAGGTTACAAACTTTCAGCTATAAGGTGAATGATGCCTGAAGATCTAATGTAAGACATGGTGACTATAATTGAGAACACTGTACTTTATAACTGAAATTTGCTAGAGAGTAGAACTTAAATGGTCACACCCCTAAAAAAGAGTTATATGAGGTGATGGATGTGTTAATCAACTAGATGGGGGGAATCCTTTCACAATGTATATGTATATACATTGTATTGTACATATACATGTACATATGATGTACACTTTCAATATCTACAATTTTTTATGTCAGTTATACCTCAATATGGCTGCATTTTTTTAAAAATAGAGAGAAAAGAAAAACAGTCTGGAGAGAGGGCTGAGAAGGGCAGTGGCAGTGTTACCATAAACTTAACAAAACTTACACTCCATGGCTCCTCCCTCACACTGGCACTGCCTGAGGCCTTGGAGGATTTTTGCAATTTGATGACAGCATCATATATGTATTCATAATTTCATCTTCTTTTCCTTAAATAGGGCTCCAAATTGTAAAATTTCAGGTCCTGCGTAACACGGATCTACCTCTAAGAATAGCAAAGTAATCCAGCACTTACCCACTCTTCAGTCAATAATTGATTAATAATTTCATTTGAGTTTTAGCAATAATAATACATTATTATACTAGTTGAATAATTTAAAAATAAAATTAAAAATACATTAAGTAAATCCTCTCACCCACAATTCTACTGTCTAGCATACTCGGTTTAAAAATAATTTTTCAAAGCATGTATGTTAATTTAAAGTTTTTGATAAAATGCAACCTAAACTGTTCCACTACCACACATGCTGGGATTTGTTCCAGATTATATGCCTTGACAAGGAAAAATGCTCATGATCCATTGCTAAGAGAAAAAAAAAAAAGGTTACAGAACAATATGCATGATATAATTCCTTTTGTATTTATAAATATGATTATATAAACAAAAATATTGGAAAAATATTCAAGCTGGTAATAGTAGCCATCTCTGAGAAGTGGAATTATTAGAAGGTGGGAGAGATTTTTTTTTTAATATTTCCAGTTTGAATTATCCCTGTCTCATGATCTGAAGTATTTCTACTAAAAGTATAAGTAAAAATGAATGGGAGGTGAGGAAAGTGAGAAAGAAAGAGGGGAAACCAGCCTGAAGACATTTAGCAGAGGAAGAAATTAAAGGAAAGTATCTGAAGTAGGATGCCAGAAAGTGTATGGTAGTGACAACTACTTCTCAGAATTAAGCTGGGCTTTGTAGCTATTGATGATTAGAACAGAACTGAGCATATATTGAAATTAATTCAGTGTAATTATTTTATCAGATATAACTATCTCTTTTTTTTTTTTTTACAGACATTGCTTTCTTCGTGTATGCCATAAAATAGTATTTACTGATGAATTTGAGTATGTCGGATACCTTGTGATACTAATGAATATGTTTCCTATTATAATTTCTTGGATATCTGTGCTAAACGATATCTATGAGCTTGAATTAACATATGCTAACTACTCTTTTCTTGCATTTTATATTATGGAGGCACTACTTAAGGTAAGCTAAAATGTGATTTTGTGTGTGTGTTTGTGTGTGTGTGTGTGTGATATGTCTAACAGGGAGATTTCCTAATTTCATTTTCCAACACTAGCTACAGACAGTTTTCCAAAGGAGTGTATAAAATTCTCCCTCACTCCTCAAACAAATCTATTTTTTAAAGGTGATTTTAGGGTGACAATAGAAAATATTCATACTTTAAGGATTGATTTTGTATTTGCAAATTTTTTTTTTTTAATAAATTTATTTATTTATTTATTTTAGCTGTGTTGGGTCTTCATTTCTGTGCGAGGGCTTTCTCTAGTTGCGGCAAGCGGGGGTCACTCTTCATTGCGGTGCGCGGGCCTCTCACTATCACGGCCTCTCCTGTTGCGGAGCACAGGCTCCAGACGCGCAGGCTCAGTAGTTGTGGCTCACGGGCCCAGTTGCTCCCCGACATGTGGGATCTTCCCAGACCAGGGCCCGAACCCGCGTCCCCTGCACTGGCAGGCAGATTCCCAACCACTGCGCCACCAGGGAAGCCCTGCAAATTTTTAATTAGTGTGTGTCAAAGGGATGCAGAGTGAGTTACAAAGGTATTGGCAAAGTTCTTTAACCTAGCAGAGAGGTCAGCACCTGGATGTTCATTTTATTATTTTTTTTTTAATGGAAGGTATTTTCTTTCTTTCTTACTTTCTTTCTTTCTTTCTTTCTTTCTTTCTTTCTTTCTTTCTTTCTTTCTTTCTTTCTTTCTTTCTTTCTTTCTTTTCTTTCCTTATTTTTGGCTGCCTTGGGTCTTCATTGCTGTGCACCAGCTTTCTCTAGTTGTGGCGAGCAGGGGCTACTCTTTGTTGCGGTGCGCGGGCTTCTCATTGCGGTGGCTTCTCTTGTTGCGGAACACGGGCTCTAGGTACACAAGCTTCAGTACTTGTGGCATGTGGGCTCAGTAGTTGTGGGCATGGGTTTAGTTGCTCCACGGCATGTGGGACCTTCCCGGACCAGGGCTTGAACCTGTGTCCCCTGAATTGGCAGGTGGATTCTTAACCACTGCGCCACTAGGGAAGTCCCATTTTACTGTTTTTATACTGGATAGATAAACAGATGGATAAGTAGATTGATAGAAATTCATTTATACTTGAAAAACATTTCATAATTTGATTTTTTAAATCCAGTACAAAGGTAGCTGTTAAATGATGGAAATGTATTGATGGGTCCACAAACTGGTAATAGTATTGTGTCATATGGATCAAGTTGTAATATAAAATATTTTTAGCCAGACGATTTAAATAGAAGAATTATATATGACATTCAAACAAAGTGGATGAAATCTCAAATCATTACTGGAAAATTAAAATGCTACTGCAGAGCTGTGCTTGGGGGGGTGAGGGGAATGGCTTCACATTCAATCACATTGTATGTAATAAATTCCAATTAGTTGGAACGACCATAGGAGATGTCACATAATTAAGAAGAAATAAAGCAATTAGGGTTAGGGTTAATACTAGGGTGAGGGTGAGAGTAAAGTGTTCCCTAAAATCACTTAATATGTACCATAGTGGAAAGAACATTGAGCTGGGATGCAGCAGACTTGGCTCTGGTTTTGGTTTTCTCTGACAAACAGTTAGCTGTTCACCAAGTCACTAAACTTTTCCCAACCTCAGTTTCTTCTTCTATAAAATATCAGGGTTGGCCTAAATGAGAGATAACGATCCCTCTAGCTCTGTGGTCTTTGTACTTTGCCAAGTTTAAGCTGCTGTCACAACTGTGCATAGCCATAGCTCCTTCAATCAGGTCCACTTAAGAGAGCAGACCAGGACTGCAGAGACATCGCTACACTTCATAGCTAAGAGGATACTCTCAAATGTGCAATCCTGTTCTTGTCTCTCCCTTCTATTTAACTCAGGATACATCTTCACCGCCCAATTTACAAGCTTCCCTTCACTTATCATTTTCTTTGCTGTCTTTTCTACACAAGTTCAGTTCTGCCCCCTTTGTACTATGCCTATTAAAATATTCATTATGTTAATAACAATAATAAATGATCATTAAGGTACCAGGTATCATTGCAATTATAACATTTCAAATCCTTAAGTTAACCCTTTAATGTAGATATATATTATGCCTTGCATTTTACAGATGAGGGACCTGAGTCTCTGAGAAGCTGTTTAAAGTCACATAGCTAATGATAGTAGAGTTGGGATCCAATCCCTCAAAGTTTGTGTTCTTTCTAATACACAATTCTGCCTTAAACTTTCCTTCTTGTATTTTCAAACTTTTCCCAAAACACTCCTCAACCTATTAGAGTAATGGATCTTTGGAAACTTTCTCAGAGGAAGGGTAATCACTCTTCTATATGTGAGTGCCGGAGGCTTCCATTACCTGAATTTCTAACCATTCTTTAACAACCTTATATTTAACAAACCCCTCTTCCTTTGAAGCCTACACTATCCTTTCATACCAAGCTCTTCCTCTCCTGTGGCTGTATTCTACTGACCTCCAAAAAACTCCTTCACGTTTCTGAATACTTGGTATCTGGATAAAGTCTTACTGTTTATACCAGTTCTTTCAAGTTCCTAAGAGAATGATCTAACCTATACTCTGTTTCAATAAGAAGGAAATGAGACATCTACAGTAGCTGAATGGTGCCTTGAGCAGGACCTCACAAGACCAGGATCTGGTCTTCTGCTCCCTAGATTCAGACACTGAATTTCCTCAGCCCTGCCAAATGTGAGCAGACTCAAGGGAAATGACTCTCTACCATTAAACACACAACAGTCTGTTTACAAACAAGCATGACAATTTCTTAATTGAGTAGGGGGATCAGGCTGCTAAAAAAGACAAATTAATCAAAATTACAAATCAGTATCTTAAGTATTATGATAGAGACATACACAGGGTGCTATGGGAAAAAACCGGAGTTCCTTACACAGAATAGTAGGTTCAGAGAAGGAAGGCTATTAAGGAAAGGAGATGCTTGAGTTGAATTCTGAATAATGAATAGGAGTCAAAGTAGAGAGTGAGTATGTGAGTGGACAACAAGAACAAGGGAAAACTTAGAAGCAACAATGTGACACATACAGGGAACGTTATTCCTAATGACAGCAGCTTAGGGATGGGTTGGTCAGGATGGAGATTGGAGAGATGTTAAATCTGTGTGGAGGATATGGAAAATGAGAAAGGAGACACAGACATGAATTAAATAATAAAGGGCCTCATGGGTCAGGCTATCTCAAACCACTTCCCTGGCGTCAACTACCATTCATAGGCTAATGATTCCCAAACTCATGTTTCCAGCTCAGATTTTATTCTGAGCCTCAGATCATATAGACAACTGATGACTGGATCTCGGCAATAAAATACTGTGCAAACATCTCAAACAGCATATTCAAAACAAATGTATCATCTCTAAACCTACTCTTGCTTCAAAATTCCCCTGGAAACCTAATTTCCCAGGCTGGATTCCACAATCATTTTTGACCACTCCTACTCTCTTAGTTATAGTAGGTTTTCAATAAATTTTTTTTTAATAAATAAAGAATGAATAAGTTAGTAGGTATTTTGAACATTTTCTCTCTTGGAGTAGATGTTTCAATATTTTAACCATTTAATTTCAAGTTGATATGATCACTTACTAGTATTTTAGACAAGTAGAATCTTAAGGTAGATCAGAGAAAAACCTAACTAGTAATGTTTCAGTTATTATGGAAAATGGTGTAGTAAAAGCAAAAACAAATAAGAAAATACAATTTCTTTTTAAATCAACAGATAGCAGCAATGAAGAAGGAATATTTTTTACATGCCTGGAATCTATTTGAGTTAACAATTACGTTAATTGGCATCGTAGATGTAATGCTTATTGAGACAAATTCCATTAATTATTATACTTTTGATTTGACTCAAACAATGGTCTTTATAAAAGTTGTTCGATTTCTTCGCATTCTACGAATTTTGAAGGTAAAGGACTATTAAATCATGCAGTTTCAAACTTCTGACTGCTTCATGAAATATGGACTAAAATCAGTTTACTAGTTTTATGGTTTCCACTTTCTGTTGGGCTAATGTTTATATTTTAGATCCCTTTGACAAATTAAGTTTTATAACAGATTATATTATGAATATCCAAGTTATATTAGAAATTTGTTTAGCACATGAAAGTACAGAAATACTCATCACAGCTTCTCCTTTGAATAGAGAGCACATGAAAACTCCAAAGTAATGTTTATTCTTATGAATACCTGAAATAAATGATGGAAATCAACAAAACAAACCATGTAGCAACAAAGCAAATAGTATACATTCATACAAATTAAGAAACCGAAAAATACACATTTTGTGTTATATAAACTCATAATATTATAAAATCACAACATCAAAAATGACCTTTGACTGTCTAATTAATGTCTTCCTATAACAAGTATAATGAGTAGTTATTTATTTCTATATGAGTGTGGAGATTATGGAGCACAGACAAGAAAACTTAGGGATCAGCCAACTCTGCTGAAGTTAGGAGACTGTACAAGGGTAACAGATAACCTGGGGACTTAAACCCTCAGCAAAGAAACAACGAGAAGTTAATTGTGGGGTCAAACAGGGAGTATAGTTGTGGTGGACTCTCGCTCAAATGAACCATCTAGTGAAAAGTTTAGTGGGAGGTTTAGCAGGTAAAAGTGACAGTACTTTATAGACAGTCATTTTATGGCCTAAGCCCAGAGGATTAATCACATTGTTTTCCAAGAATTTAAACCAGTTGAAAATAGCATGCAATTCTCTCTAAGGGAAATAAGTAAAGAATAAAGTCTTAACTTCACAGAGACATCTAATATTATTAGTTATGGGGAAATAGCTCTAGCTAGCCATGAAATTATAGAGATACTATGAATAAAATAACCAAGAATCTTGACAAGTTACTATAGTTACCATTGAGAACATGTCATTTTTTATTAATACCTATTTTAAACTAACCAACATAAAATCAACTATAATTTGTACAATTTATATTACATAGTGGTCCTGTTTTTTTAGCTCGTAACACCAAAGTTGCTGCAGATATTAGATAAAAGGATGAGTCATCAGCTGTCCTTTAAGTATGCTATACTAAAAGGATATATCCAAGGCGAAGCAGACATAATGACTATAATTGATAAGATTGCAAGTTCTAAACAGGTTAAACAGGTGAGGAAAACTTTAAATGCTAAGAAAATGGTTTATGTCCCTCACCCCTCAGTTTCCCTCACCCATCATGTCTTCTGTCTATATATGACATTTGACTCCTGGTTTACTAAGAAATGTCTGTAAAAACTGAAACCGATCAACATTTAGATTACTCAAAAGGCTCCTTACTGAAGTGTCTATGCCATATTAACAAGTTATGAGGCTCTTGGAGCACATTTTTTGTCCTTGTGGAGCTGTCATGAAACCCGTGTGCAACAGTCAGCTTCTCTCAATGCAAGTTACAGGATCTGTCAGGCTACAGATGCATTAAATAGGAAATATTGGAGGACGATAAGTGATGGCAGGGTTGAGCCAACAGACCTTCCTCATAATTCCCAAAGGCTCCTTCTATTTCTCTATATCCCTGATTTTCCCACAATAAATAATGAAAGAAGTAAAGGATGGGGATATGGCAAATGGAAAGACGTACCAATAACTTACTTAGAGGGAAACCACATCTAATTCTCTCATTATACAGATGAGAAAAATGAAGCCAAGAGAGGTTAAATGATTATGCCCTAAGTCACACACATAGCTAATAAACAGCAAAAAGAAAGCTAGGGCCTGAGTTCTAGACCTTATTTTTCATTTTCTCAATTAGGCAGATTATATGTCCCCACAAATTTGCCAGCTATGTGGAATTAAACAGTCACCTTTCAAGATAATTTAGAACATTTGAATGCTGTATTCTATATGCTATATGCCCAAAGCTTTGTAGTTGAGAACATTGAACACTCAATATGTAGTTGAACACAAAGAGCTGTATCTTTTCTCTCTTCACCACCTGTAACTATAAAACTATTTTGCTAAACTTTGTTACCTTTTATAACCACTCATATTGAGGATACACAGTAGAAAATACAGAAGGCCTTGAATCTCTAAGATATTGGCCAGTTTCAGTCCTCATTTCTCCTCCCACATAGTTTGGTTAAAACTTCTGTCTCATTTAAGGTTGAAAGCCACACCTGTTTCCCAAATTTGGAGGCTCTCAAAAATTGAATGGGAGAGTACCTAGCATGCCTGCATTTTTCAGAATCAATAGTATCCAAAAGTAAGTTACTTTAAGAAAAAATATACGACTTACCTTTAGGCTTCTCAAAATTAGCCTAGGTAATGCCGCTTCTTATCCTCTCCACCACTCTTGCTGGAGTAAAATAAAATTCATTGCACAAAATTCAAATCTAATTCCTGGAAAGTTCCCCATCGTATTTTTCTTTAAAGTTATTTTTTAATTCATTTTATTTTTTTATTTTTGGCTGCGTTGGGTCTTCGTTGCTGCGTGCAGGCTTTCCCTAGGTGCAGTGAGTGGGGGCTACTCTTCGTTGCAGTGCACAGGCTTCTCATTGCAGTGGCTTCTCTTGTTGCGAAGCACGGGCTCTTGGCACACGGGCTTCAGTAGTTGTGGCACGCGGGCTCAGTAGTTGTGGAGCATGGGCTTAATTGCTCCACGGCATGTGGGATCTTCCCAGACCAGGGCTCGAACACATGTCCCCGGCATTGGCAGGCGGATTCTTAACCATTGCGCCACCAGGGAAGCCCTAAAGTTATTAATTTAGGTTAAAAATTCATCAGTTGCTAATGTAAAGACATTTTATAACAGTTTTGTCTCCCAAAACATTTCTTTTGTTCTGTAGATGTTATTAAGGAGGGTAACGAAGAATACAGGACAAGCTATGAAAGAGCTAGGTAAGTACCTCTCACCTTAAAGATCTAGCATGACCATCTTTTATCATCATTTCTACAGAGAGGTAATGGTTTTGATAACTAAACTGATCTTTGAGGAGACCTACTTACTATCAATAATAAAGTGAATAACTTCAACAATCAACATGATCGTATCTTTGGCTGGATGAGAATAGTGTAATATTACCCCTCCACATTTGTTCTCTCTGCCTTATACCACAATGAAGGCCTTTTAATTTCTGTTTAAAGAAAACGCATTCGCATGCCATGGTTATGCATGTCTTTATCACCTTATAAATTCTATTTTCTTCCAAACATACCTTCCTGAGCAACACAAGGAAAGAAACTATTTTTTCCTCCATTTGCCACAGAGTTGCCATCTGAGGATTTAGGCTTTAAAACGAGTTGAAATCGGAACAGAGCCTCACAGATCGCTGATGTGACTGCTAGGAGGCTCAGTGCCCAAACATGACAACAGCCTGTTCTCTGAATCACGCCAGTTCATGGTCCTAGTGCAGCACAAATCCTGGGAGTGAGACAGACACATGCCTATAGCACAGTGATTATGTGTATGGAGAAGAAGGGGGTTTGGTACCAGATGGTGGACAACAAAAGAACACAGCAAGCCTGGGAATGAGGCCAAGCATGAGAGATCTTGCATGGCAGATAGTTGTCAAGCCAGACAAGAGGTCATGACCAAGAAAAAGTCCTAAGTGGATGAAACTCTCATAGGCATCCAGGAATCCACATCAGACAGGCAGGAGAACATAGATAAATGAGTCATCTAGATGCCCAGGCAGGACGGGTGGAAATGACCCAGGAGGAGTGAGAGGACTTGATCAGAAGCCATATTTAAGCACACAGTCTGTAGTCAGAAATCTTCATTCAAACAGAATAAAAAATTGGGTCATAACTCCAGACCTAGAGCCCAGGAGAGCCCTCAGTGTCCAGCATAGGTGCTTCAGTATAATTTTGATCCTAGGACTAGGGCTGCCTGTCCTTCATGGGCTTAGACACAGGTATGGGCTGCCGACAAGAAAATGTCAGGCAGAATTCTGCAACTACTGGTGAATTTTGATTGATTGTAGAGGCCTCTTCAGGGAGAGATACATTTCCCTGTGATGAGGGTTATACTCCATGGGTTTAAAGAAGAAGTATTAGCTTACTGTCCACATGAAATATTTAAGCAATGTCCTATTTCATCTGAAAATATTTTGTTATTTTTCAGGCTACTTAGAGTATGACCACCCAGAAATCGCTGTCACTATGAAAACAAAGGAGGAGATTAATGTCATGCTCAGTTTGGCTAGAGAAATTGTTAAAGTTTTCAGGTTAAAAGGAATTCTTCATAAAACTGAAGGTTTTGAAATTAATAAGGTATGGTAGAATATTTTCAAAGCAAATATACTTACTTGATATATAGTCATTTATGATCTTCAAACCTACTTTTGGCTCTTTCCAATATAGGCCATTCTTGCAATATAAATATATAACTTAAAACAGTTGTCTGAAGAAAAGCACCTACCAGAGAGAGTTTCCTTCCTGCAATTCTATTGGTCAACTTCCCTTTCCTTTCTTGCCATAGTGAGGGACAACCTCTTTCTATGCTTTGCACCCAGACTAAAGGTATAATGAAACTATTCCTCATCCTAGGCTAGACTGGGTATCAATATGTTCCTGGGAGTTACCTGTGACACTGAAACAACTTTTTCCATAAAAACTATGATTTATAAGAGCACTCAATTATAGGGTAAGAATTAATTACATTTCCTTTCTCTAAGTTATTTAAATGGTACCGTGACATGTAAAAAGTTAGAGAGGGTCCCAATTCATTCTGTAAGTACAAAATTTATTCCCGAAATCGGGAATAGTATACGGGGAAAAAAGCTATTATACTTGTGAATACATATATAAAACTTTTTAACATAATAGAAGCTAGTTGAATCTGGCATAATACACTATGACTAAGAAGGTTTTGTCTCCCAAAATAGCTATATAACTCATTTATTAAGAGATCAAAGAAGAAAAGTCATTTGATAAAATCCAACTCTCATTCAGAATGTTCAAAGGCTAATAAAAGAAGTAACATCCTTAACTGGATAAAAAGTATCTATTAAAAATCTGAAGCAAACATTGTATTAGATGGCAAAACATTTAGAATTATTCCCATTAAAGTCAGGAAAAAAGAAAAACAGTGTCATTCCAAGTAGTGAATGCTGTGCTTGTAAGTCTTAGCCAGATCAAGAAGAAAAATAAAAGGAACTTGAGAGATGGAGGTTTTGGAAAAAGGATAAAACTGTTATTGCTTATTGATTGTTTAATCTAAAACCCTAGAGAATTAACTTAAAATTGATAATATAGGATCAATAAAGTAATTCAATAGGGTTTCCAGAAACAAGATCAACTTTCAAAATTATTCCACAACTAAAGAAAATGTGGAAAAATATTGTATTCACAATAGCAATTAAAAACTCTAAATCCTTAAGAATGAACCTAAGGTAAAATATGTATAACACCACGTGGCAAGAACTAAAAGGCATAAAAAAAAAAATAAGTCTCCTTGAAAACAGGACCATGGAAATTATAGCATCTGAGGAATAGAAAGTAAAAGATTGAAGAAAAGTGAGCAGAGTCTAAGGGACCTGTGAGATACCATCAAGTGGACCGACAGATGCAATGTAGATGTCCCAAGAAAACAAGAGAGAGAGAAAGGAACAGACAGGAAATTTAAAGAAATATTGGCTGAAAACTTTCTAAATTTGATGTAAAGCATGAATATTAACATCCAGGAAGCTCAGTGAACTTCAAGTAGGTTGAACTCAAATAGATCCACATCAAGGCACATTGTAATCAAATCGCTGAAAGATAAGAGAGAATTTTGAAGTCAGCAATAGAGAAGAAATTCTTCACGTACAAGGGATCCTCAATAAGATTATCAGCAGATTTCTCATCAGAAACTTTGGAGACCAGAAGAAAGTGGGCTGATATATTCAAAGTACTAAAAGAAAAAATAATCAACTAAGAATCCTATATCCAGCAAAAATGTCCTTTAGAAGTGAGAGGGAAATTAAGACATTTTCAGACAAACAAAAGCTGAGGGAGTTCATTACCACTATACCTGCCCTGAAAGAAATTCTAAAACATGTCATGAAGATTGAAAAGAAAGGACACTGGACAATAACTCAAACCCATATGAAGAAATAAAAATCTCAGTAAAGGTAAATACATGGGCAATTATTAATGCTAGTATTATTGTAATAATTGTGTCTGACTCCATTTTTTTTGTTTTCTACATGATTTAAGAGACTAATATGTTTTTTAAAGTAATTATTACTCTAAAAGCTAGAATTATTATAGCTTTGGCTTGTAATGTCATATTTAAGAGATGAATGCATTTAAAAAAATTTTTAGTTTGTGTTTTGGACAGACAACACATAAAGATGTAATTTTATGACATCAACTGCAAGGGGTGGGGATGGAGCTTTTAAAGGAGCAGAGTTTTGTATGTTATGAAAGTTAAACTGTTATAAATTCAAATTAGAGTGTTATATTCTAGGATGCTAAATGTAATCCCTGTGGTAATAAAAAAGAAAATAACTAAAGAATTACATATAAATAAATGAGAAATGAGTTTTAAATGTTTCACTACAGAAAATCAACTAAATACAAAAGAAGACAGTGATGCAGGGCTTCCCTGGTGGTGCAGTGGTTGAGAATCTGCCTGCCAATGCAGGGGACACGGGTTCGAGCCCTGGTCTGGGAAGATCCCACATGCCATGGAGCAACTGGGCCCGTGCGCCACAGCTACTGAGCCTGCGCGGCTGGAGCCTGTGCTCCGCAACAAGAGAGGCCACGATAGTGAGAGGCCCGTGCACTGCAATGAAGAGTGGCCCCTGCTTGCCACAACTAGAGAAAGCCCTCGCACGGAAACAAGACCCAACACAGCCAAAAATAAATAAATTAAAAAAAAAAAAGAAGACAGTAATGCAGAAAATGAGAGACAAAAAAAGATACAAGATAATGAAAAGACAATCCACAAAAAGGTAGAGGAAATTTTCAAAATAAATATATCTAAAAAAGGGTTCATGTTCAGAATATATAAAAATATCTTACAAATCAATAAGAACAGGACAGAAAATTCATTTAAAAAAAATCAACAAAAGATTTGAAGGCACTTCAAACAGAGGCACTTCCCAACAGAGAATATTCTAGAAGCCAATAAACATAAGAAATGTTATATCATCATCATAAGCTCAATGCAAATTAAAACCAAAAGTAAATACAAATACACAGCCATCAGAATACTTAAAATTTAAAAAAAACCCAAAAAACCTGACAATACCAAGTGTCGGCAACTGGAACATTAGAGTGGGAGTATAAACTGATGCAATCACTTTGGAAAATTGTTTGGACATATACATATCTTAAGACCCAGAAATTAGATTACATAACCATATATACAACAGAAATGAGTACATATGTACAGCAAGCAAGTACTCACTGAAGCATTTCAAAAGTCCCAAACTGGAACAGCCCAAATGTCAATCAACAACAGATAAATAAAGCTGTGGTATATTCATAAAACATAATACTACACAACAGTGAAAATGAAATGAATGAATGTTTGCTCCTTGCAACATTATAGATGAATCTCAGAAACATAATGTTGAACAAATGAAACCAGACACAAATAAGTACATACTCATTGATTTCATGCAGATAAAGCTCAAAACCAGACAAAGCTAAACTATGGTAATAGAAAAAGAGTGATTAATTTGGGGTAGAAGTAATGACTAGAAGAGAACATAAGGGAGGATTCTAGGGTTCAATAAATGTTTTATTTTTTAATCTGGGTGCTGGTTACGCAGATATTTTCATGTGGTAAATGTTCTTTGAGTGGACATTTATGATTTGTGCACTTTTTGCATATGTGCTATACTTTGGTAAAAGATTTACTTTTTTTTTCTTAGTTTCTGCTTTATAACAAAGTGAATCAGCTATACATATACATATATCCCCATATCTCCTCCCTCTTGAGTCTCCCTCCCATCCTCCCTATCCCACCCCTCTAGGTGGTCACAAAGCACCAACCTGATCTCCCTGTGCTATGCGGCTGCTTCCCACTAGCTATCTATTTTACATTTGGTAGCTGAGATGAAGTGAGAGAGTGGCATGGACATATAAGATTTACTTTTAAAAGTAACCTATGACTTCAGAATAATGATAACATAGAAAAATGCTATAACAGGAGAGAGGTTGAAGGTTTCCATAGAAGAACAAAAATGTCAGAAGAGCAAGAAAAGGAAATAGTATAAAACCATAATTGTTTTAAACATTCTGTGAACACCAGTTTTGTTCATCTCCTTTCTTAACTTTTGTGGTTTTAGTTAATAACGGCCAGAAAAAGAGAGATACTTGATCTTCAACCTATGTACAAACCTCTTACTGTTGACGAAGCACTCTATCATATTCCATGGCTGGATAAAGACCAAGACCATATAAGCTTTATTCAGGTAATATTTGTATTTGCTAGTAATAGTATCTCTAATGTATCAGCAAATGATATTTTAAAAAGTAAAGATTTAACCATGATACTCCTCAGTTTTTTTTTTTTTTTTTTTTTTTAAATTTTATTTATTTATATATTTATTTATATTTATTTTTGGCTGTGTTGGGTCTTTGTTTCTGTGTGAGGGCTTTCTCTAGTTGCGGCTAGCAGGGGCCACTCTTCATCGCGGTGCGCGGGCCTCTCACTATCGCGGCCTCTCTTGTTGCGGAGCACAGGCTCCAGACGCGCAGGCTCAGTAGTTGTGGCTCACGGGCCCAGTTGCTCCACGGCATGTGGGATCTTCCCAGACCAGGGCTCGAACCCGTGTCCCCTGCATTGGCAGGCAGATTCTCAACCACTGCGCCACCAGGGAAGCCCTACTCTTCAGTTTTAAATTATCTAAATGTCATTGATTACCTGTAAGATAAAATCAAAATCTCTTTGAATGACATGCAAAGTTCTCCCACAGTCTGCCTCCTGCTTACCTCTCCATCTTTACTTTCTGTTACCCATGTGTCATATACCCCATACTCTATTTATACTGAACCACTCATGGTACCCCAAGAACTTTATACTGTTCTTTAATTCCATTCCTCTGTGAGGGCTATTTACTTATCTTGAAATGCTCTTTGCTTTCATTTTTTTCCCCCCAAACCTCCTCTGCTTATTGCTTCTCTGGAAACCCCCCACCAAAGGTACTCTGAAAAGCAGGCTTTAGAGTCAAATACCCCACCAGTAGAAGAACATCCTATGGTCCATCCAGAGTTTGGAGGACTAAAGGAATTACCACTGTAACTATATACCTTTATTATAGCATCATTACATTACATTACAATTATTATCTTTACATCTCTCTCCCCTACTATAATTTTTACCTCATCCAGCTTTTGAATACTCAACTCCTACCATGTAGCATCTCACATAGCGGGTGTTCAATAAGTGTTTGTGGGATGAACAAATAAAGAGATTTAACCTGTTCTATTAACATCTTTTTCTATATCAAATAAGTACCAAAAGACAAATTATATTTTTTTCACCTGCTTAAAATATTTTGAATGAATGAATTTTTTTTATTACTTCATCAGCTGTTTAGAGCACGAGTATGTATAAGACACACATGTGCCATTAGCTTGCATCTGTCCTATTTTTCATCCAAATGAAATATTTTCATCCTTCTACTACATTCTTATTCCTAGATTAGATTGTTTTCTAATCTATGTATGAACACCCCATCTGAAATTACATATACCTGTGAATATCCACCTTCTTCTCTTTGTTAGCCATAATTCCTATTTTCTCTTACAAATTTATTACTAACACAAAATCTCAGATATTTTTGAGTAACATTTACTTTAAAAATGTACAACTTTTAAAAAAATGTAAACTTCAATCACCACTAAAATATTATTTATAGCTTATGTATTTGGTGATATTTTTTAGGAAAGATCCAGAATTGTAACATTTGATTGTGGAAATGATATATTTGAAGAAGGTGATGAGCCCCAAGGAATTTATGTAATTGTTTCAGGCATGGTAAAGGTAAGGCAGAGACATTTATAAATGCACTTGTGAGCACTAGTTAAAAAGTTACATAATAGAGAATAAATACCTTTCAATGTTAAGAACTCTATTATTCCTTTTTTTGGATAGCAGCTGTTATCCAAACGACAATTTTCTTCCTCAGACACAATGATAATACCAGCCATCACCTTTAAGCCATACGTTCCTATAGATAACAAAAAACCTCAAAGGATCCGCATTAAGATGGAAAATTATAATATAAATTGTTGTTTATCTTATGTTTGAGTTGGGCTTTTAGCCATTCTAAGACAGGTATAGGTTGGGTGAGTAGGTGGGATCAGAAAGATCAGAGTATTTAAAAATGCTTTTTTTCCAAGTCATTGCTAATTTAATAAATTCACTTTAAAAGTTATGAGTGATACATGTTGTCAAACAATATATAAATATTAAAATTGTTAAAACCAAAGGGGGAAAAAGCCATAAATTAAATAGTTTTGGTAAATTAACTGGCATATGTATTTTTTTTCTTTCTTTGTTTCTGAACAGCTTCAAAGATCAAAGCCAGGTTTGGGAATTGACCAAATAATCTGGGAGTCAGAGGAGAAAGATTACCAAATAACTTACACAGACTTTTTGATCAGTGGGGCAATAATAGGAGAGCTAAACTGCTTGACTAATGAACCCATGAAATATTCCGCCACCTGCAAAACTGTAGTGGAGGTCAGAAAACATCACCTTATGTCTTACTGTTGTACCTTGTTAAATATCTACTACAAAATTTAAGGTTATTTTTGTACTTGTATATGTTTACAGTCTAGTGACAATTTTTTTAAAAATAGGGATGATAAAGAAATAAAACTTGTTATAAAATTTTATGAACACAGTATAATGTCCTAACAAAATGGTTTGTAAAAGTTAACCTGCCATATTGAAACAAGGATTTAACCAGAAAAACTGGTTATATGAGATCTCTCATGGGAAAACTAGATGGGATATTTTAACTATCAATACCATAATTTGGAGGGTAAGGAAGGGAAAAAGTCAAAGAGCTGGGATTTATTACTAGAAAAGTTGAGCAAAGTGGATGGAAGTTTCCTGACACACAGTTGAGGACAAAATCCTCAAAGCAGCAGGGACTCCCACTGGCCTAATGTGAACTCAGAAAGAATAATGATGTAAACAATTGAACCCCCAAAATATATAAAAAACCCATAAGTTGATAATGACACCTATTTTTTTATTCCAAAAAGGTTGTTAAGATATCAACTTATGTCTCTGAAAATAGATTGCTTCTTTTTTTTTTTTAAAGGACAGTCTTTTATTTATTATGTTTTTACTTTTTTTTTTTTTTTTTGGCCATGCTACGCAGCTTGAGGGATCTTAGTTCCCCAGCCAGGGATCAAACCCAGGCCCCTGGCAGTGGAAGCCCGGAGTCCTAACCACTGGACCACCAGGAAATTCTGTATTGCTTCTTTTAAAAAAGAAAAAATGAAACATTTATCCTGCCTTTCCTCTATGAACTCTTTCAAGGAAGCTAAGAAGAAAAAAAAAATGATGAAAAATTCTTCTTTGTAGAAGAATTCCAGCTAACAAATGTTGAATGACAGAATTAGAATATCTCCATTTTGCCAGCCTTAATGAAGTAATAAACCTATGCAACAATCACCAATTGATGCTAAAACTACTAACCAGAATGTTAATGGGAAATTTTATAATGAAAAACCAGGGTCACACCACCTAAGGATAATCTTAGCATCACTAAAGTAATGACTACTGGGGCATCACATACTTCATGATCTGATGCAACAGAAGGACTAGCACCATGGAGTCTTCTTGCACAAGAAAAGAGAAAACCTGAAGCTTCTAAATCCAACCAGTTTGCAGAAAATGCAGGAAGGAGAGAAACAAGTTAATTGACACCAGGAGAGAATAATTAGCTAAACCTAGAATGTGGAAGGTCCTACAGGCCAAATGACCTGTTTCTTTTTTTTTTTTTTCAACAAATCAAAGGAATAAAAAGGGAGGGGAGGAGGAAGAAGGCAAGGGAAAATTTTTAAAGTCTCTATCATTCAGCAATGCATATTAGAATATTTACAAGTGAAATTACATGATACCGGGCATTCACATAAAAATACTCTAGTCTTTTGCTTCTGGATATAATGAAGTTACCGAGAACGTGGTAGCATACTCACTGTAAATAACCATGGAACTTGACAAAATATATGAGACAAATATTTTCAGCCATTGGAAAACAGGCAGTGTTAAGTTTGGAAACCTCAAGAGAAGAGAAGCTCACAAGATAAGCCCCACATCCACCCTGACCCTCTCACTAGGACACTTTCCAACTACAGCACAATAAGAATCCAAGAGGAAGTCCATGATCCTGCTGAGCTGAGATGGGAGAGATAAGAATTTGTGGCAGCTAAAGTGGTTGGAATCTGTAGAACTGGGCATAGGAGCAGGAGTTGCACAGAGGGAGAACTGAGGAATCTGTGTGGTGGTTCTCCACAAGTCCTTGGTTGAGGGATAGGGTGCACATGCACAAGATGAGACAAAACTAAATTATCAGATTGCTAAGAATGGACCAGAGATATTAGAGGTCAAGCAGTGCCAAGGATTTGAGATGTTTAAGGTTCTATCTTGCCGGAAAGGATAGAACTTTTAAAACCTCAGGCATGGGGGTGAGAGGACAGAAGGAATAGACCTTAGGAGTAAATACCATGACTTAGTAAGGTTAGCTCTAGATTTACTATAACAAAGCCTGAGAGCAAGCCCTGGCAGGCTTCACAGTGGAGACAGAATTTGGAGGTTAAGTACCACTAAATTACACAATCATGGAAAATACCTAGAGTTTTCTACTGATTAAACAAATCAACCTATACAAGCTCAAGGTTATCAGACAGTAAATGAAGGGCCTACTACAACAAAAATAAGCAGTGCTCAAAGGAAGATAACAGAATCTGGAATCTCTACAATTTATCATCAACAATCATGAATTGCTAAACAAGCAAAGAAACATGAACATGTGACCCATAGTGTGTGTGTGTGTGTGTGTGTGTGTGTGTGTGTGTGTTTGGAGGTTGGTGGGTTAATAAATAAAAAACCAACAGTGAGATTGCCCAGAATATGGATTAAATGAGGACATGAAAGCGTTATTCTTATAGTTCTTATTCCCTTTAGTTCTTATTCAAAGAACTAAAGGGAAATATGTTCAAGCAGCTAAAGGAAAATATAATCTTTATGAGAGAAGACATAGGAAATACTGAAAAATAGAAAAGAATCTAAAGGAAATTTTAGAACTTAAAAGAGTAGTTTGGAGATGGCAGTAAAAGAGTCAGGGAAGGAAAAAAGCCACTAATAAAGGCAAATATGTAGTAAAAGTTGTGGATCAGTTAATTAAACTATTACAAGATTAAAAGACAAAAAATTGTAAAATCAACTATAGCTACAATAAATAGTTAGGGATAAAAATGAAGATGTAAAATATGACATCGAAAACACAAAACCTGAGACAAGGGAGTAAAAAAAGTAGATATTTTAGAATGTGTTTGAACTTAAATGACTATCTGTTTAAAATAAGTAGATATAGCTATAGGTCAACATATATGAACCCCATAGTAACCGCAAATCAAAAATTTACAATAGATACACAAAAACTAGAGAAAAAAGGAACACAAGCCTACCACTAAAGAAAATCATCAAACCACAAGGGAAGAAACGAAAAATGGAGAAAGGAACAGATAACTACAAAAACAGCCAGAAAACAAGTAACAAATAGCAATAAGTATGTATGTATCAATAATCATTTTAAATGTCAATGGACTAAATGCTCCAATCAAAAGACATAGGCTGGCTGATTGGATAAAAAAAAACAAAACCCATTTATATGCTGCTTACCAGAGACTCACTTCAGAGCTAAAGATACACACAGACTGAAAGTGAGGGTATGGAAAAAGATATTTCATGCAAATAGAAATAAGAAAGCTCTGGTACCAATACTCACATCAGGCAAAATAGACTTTAAAACAAAGTCTATAACAAAAGGCAAAGAAAGGAATTATATGATGATAAAGGGATCAATAAAAGAAGAGGACATAACACTCATTAACATATATGCACCAAATATAAGGAGCATCTAAATATATAAAGCAAATATTAACAGACATAAAGGGAGAAACTGACAATACAGTAATAGCAGGGGACTTTTAATGCCCCATTTACATCAATGGACAGATCACCCAGACAGAAAATCAATATGGAAACAGTGGTCTTAAATGACATACAAAACCAGTTGGACTTAATAAATATCTACAGAACTTTCCATTCAAAAACAGCAGAAGACAAATTCTTTTCAAGTGTACATGGAATGTTCTTCAGGATAGATCACATACTAGTCCACAAAACAAGTCTTGACAAATTTAAGAAGAGAGAAATTATATCAAGCATTTTCCCCAACCACAATGATATGAAACTAAAATCAATTACAGAAAGAAAACTGGGAAAAACACAAACACGTGGAGACTATTGGACTTCCCTGGTGGTGCAGTGGTTAAGAATCTGCCTGCCAATGCAGGGGACACAGGTTCAAGCCCTGGTCTGGGAAGATCCCACATGGCATGGAGCAACTAAGCCTGTGTGCCACAACTACTGAACCTGTGCTCTAGGGCCCATGAGCCACAACTACTGAGCCTGCGTGCCACAACTAGTGAAGCCCTTGCACCTAGAGCCTGTGGTCCACAACAAGAGAAGCCACTGCAATGAGAAGCCTGTGTACCACAGCGAAGAGCAGCCCCCACTTGCCACAACTAGAGAAAGCCCGTGCACAGCAACGAAGACCCAACGCAGCCAAAAATAAATAAATAAATAACAAAGAACATGTTACCAAAAAAACCAGTGGGTCAATGAATAAATCAAAGAGGATATCAGAAAATACCTCAAGACAAATGAAAATAAAAACACAACTTTGCAAAATCTGTGGGACACAGCAAGAGCAGTTCTAAGAGGGAAGATTCTAAGCAATACATGACTACAATACATGACTACTACTGTGAAAAAAAAGAAAGAAAATTACAGGCCAATATCTATGATGAATATAGATGCAAAAATGCTTGATAAAATATTAGCAAACTGAATTCAACAATATATAAAAAAGATCATACACCATGACCAAGTGGAATTATTCCAAGGATGCATGGATGGTTCATTATCTACAAATCAATCAATGTGATTCACCACATTAACAAAATGAAGGATAAAAATCACACGATCATCACAGGAGACACAGAAAAAGGATTTGACAAAATTCAACATTCATTCATGATAAAAACCCTCATCAAATTTGGTATAAAGAAAACATATCTCAACATAATGAAAGCCATTTATGACAAATCCACAGCTAACATCACACTCAATGGTGAAAAGCTGAAAGCTTTTCCTCTACAGTCAGGAACAAGACAAGGATGCTCACTCTTGCCACTTATATTTAATGTTCCATTGGAAGTCCTAGCCACAGAAATCAGAGAAGAAAAACAAATAAAAGGCATCCAAACTGGAAGCAAAGAAGTAAAACTGTCACTATTTGCAGATGACAAAATCCTAAAGTCTCCACTGAAAAAACTATTAGAACTAATAGAGGAATTCAGTAAAGTTGCAGAGTACAAGATTAATATACTGCTTTTCAATATACAAATAACGAACTATCAGAAAGAGAATAAAAGAAAACAGTCCCGTTTAACACATCAAAAAGAATAAAATATATAGGAATAAGCTTTACCAAAGAGGTAAAAGACTCTGAAACTATAAAACATTGATGAAGGAAATTAAAGATAATACAAAGAAATGGAAAGATATCCTGTGTTCATGGATTGGAAGAAAATATTGTTAAAATGTCCATACTACCCTAAGTAGTCTATAGATTTAATGCAATCCTTATCAAACTACCCATGACATTTTTCACAGAACTAGAACAAATAATCCTAAAATTTATATGGAACTACCAAAGACACAAAATTGCCAAAGCAATCTTGAGAAAAAAGAGCAAAGCTGGAGATAGCATGCTCCCTGACTTCAGACTATGCTACAAAACTTCAGTCAGCAAAACAGTATGGTACTGGCACAGGAACAGACACAGATTAATGGAACAGAATAGAGAACCCAGAAATAAACCCATGTACTTATGGTCAACTAATCTACAACAAAGAAGGCAAAAATATGCAATGGAGAAAAGACAGGCTCTTCAGTAAGTGTTGCTGGGAAAACTGGACAGCTACATGTAAAAATGAAATTAGAACTTTTTCTCACACCATGTACAAAATAAACTCAAAATGAATTAAAGACCTAAATGTAAGACTGGATATTGTAAACTCCTAGAAAAGAGCATAGGCAAAACACTCTTTGATATAAATCGTAGCAATATTTTTTTGGATCTGTCTCCTAAGGCAAAGGAAACAAAAACAATCTTACAAGATTTTCCATGGCAAAGGAAACCATTGACAAAACAAAAAGACAACTTATTGATTGGGAGAAAATATTTGTAAATTACATGACTAATAACAGGTTAATATCAAAATATATAAGCAGCTCATATAATTCAATATCAAAACAACTCAATTATATAATGCACAGAAGACCTGAACAGATATTTTCCAAAGAAGATATACAGAAGGCCAACAGGCACATGAAAAGATGCTCATCATTGTTAATTATCAGAGAAATGCAAATCAAAACCACAATGCGATATCAGCTCACCTCTGTCAGAATGGCTATCATCAAAAAGTCTACAAATAACAATGGGACTTCCCTGCCAGTCCAGTGTTTAAGACTCCGTGCTTCCACTGTAGGGGCCCCAGGTTTGATCCCTGGTTGGGGAACTAAGATCCCACATACTGCATGGTGCGGTCAAAAAGTGGGGAAAAAAAAGTCTGCAAATTACAAATGTTGGTGAGGATGTGGATAAAGGGAGGCCTAGTACACTGTTTGTGGGAATGTAAATTTGTGCCACTATGGAAAACAGTATGGAGGTTCCTAAAAACTAAAAATAGAGCTACCATATAATCCAGGAATTCTGCTCTTGGATAGGCATATGAAGAAAATGAAAACATTAATTCGAAAAGATACATGTACCCCAATGTTCACAGTAGTATTATTTATAACAGCCAAGACATGGAAGCAACCTAAGTGGTAATATATATATATTATATACATATATATGGTAATATTACTAAGCCATAAAAAAAGAATGAAATTCTGACATTTGCAACAACATGGATGGACCTGGAGGGTATTATATTTAGTGAAATAAGTCAGACAGAGAAAGACAAATACTATAAGTTATCACTTATATGTGGAATCTAAAAAAAGAAAACAAACAAATTAATATGACAAAACAAAAATGGACTCACAGATACAGAAAACAAATTAGTGGTTACCAATAGGGAGAGGGAAGGGGGTGGGACAAAATAAGGGCAGAGGATTAAGAAGTACAAACTACTATGTGTAAAATAAATAAGCTACAAAAATATATTGTACAGTACAGGGAATAAAGTCAATACTTTGTAATAACTTTAAATGGAGTATAATATATAATAATACTGGATCACTCTGTTGTACACCTGTAACTAGTATAATATTATAAATCAACTATGCTTCAATTTTAAAAATTGGGCAAAGGATTTGAACAGATACTTCACAAAAGAATATACAAATGGCCCATAAACACATGAAGAAGATAATCAATATCATTAGCTCTCAGAGAAATGCAAATTAAAATCATGATAAGTTATCACTACACACCTACTACATTGGCTAAAAATAAAAAAAACTGAACACAAGGTATTAGCAAGGATGTGAAGCAACTGAAATTCTCATACATGGCTAGTTAAAGGGTAAAATGTTACAACTTCATCTGAAAACAGTTTGGCAGTTTCTTATAAGGTTAAATACACACTTACCCTATTACCCAGCAACCCCACTCATAGATACTTACTAAGAGAAATTAAAACCAACATACACAATGTCTTGTGTATTCATAGCAGCTTATTCCTAATAGCCAATAGTCTGTTCATTGTTAGTATCCGCATTTTATTATTGACCAAAACACTTGCTCCCCTCAAATAATATGTTTTTAGAAATAGTTATGTCTTTAGAAAAGATTAAATGATCTTTGATACTTGGTTTTCTATTTTTTTCAGAATCTATAAGGATAATAAAGAACCTCTCATTGGATCATGTAGTCTTTTAGTGCTTAGTGTATGACAAGATTGCACAAATATTTACTAAATAGATACATTTTATTAGGTTTCCAGGCAATAACATGAATCTATATAAATTAAATTATTAGCTTTAATGTTACATATATAAATGAGAAAACCTCATTTCATTAAATCATGGGTACACAGGATGAAATGTTAAACTGATACCCTCTGGGACTTCCCTGGCGGTCCAGTGGTTAAGACTTCACCTTCCAATGCAGGGAGTGTGGGTTCCATCCCAGGTTGGGAAACTAAGATCCCACATTCTTTGCAGCCAAAAAACCAAAACATAAAACAGAGCAATATTGTAACAAATTCAATAAAAGACTCAAAAAAAATTGATATCCTCTTTTTTCCAGGCATACTTTATTCCCAAACATCACTTGTATGAAGCTTTTGAACAATTCTGTCCTCACATTGAATATAAAATGTGGCTAAAACTTGGACTTTCTATTACTGCCAAAAAAATCAGGGAGCATTTATCTTATGAGGTAAGAGGTGTTTATATAAAATTGTACTTCTCTCTGAGTGAAATTGCCCTAAAGTATTGTTAGAAATTAACTATTTAGGAATTTATGTTAAACTTTATAAACAATAGACTATGAAATTGTGTTTTTCTTATAGGATTGGAATTACAAGATGCAGTTAAAACTCTGTAATGTTTATGTAAAAGATATACCAAAGAACACCAAAACTGATATCTATGATGAAACTGTAATTTATGTCATCCTCATTCATGGAGCTGTGGAAGATTGTCAGTTACGAAAAGCTTATAAGGCTCCTTTCTTAATTCCTATAACATGCCATCAGGTAAAGAAATATTGATTCATATCTTCAGGTCAATATGCCGTTTGTCCAACAATGTGTTAATATTAGAAAAATTGTCACTTTTCCACCTTCCCATTCTCTCCCTTTCCCCCACCACCTCCGTGTACACACACACACACACACACACACACACACACCAAATTAATTGATTGCTTTGGCACTGGGTAGCCCAAACACCAAGCTATTCCTATTCACTGTCAATGAATTAGGCCAAGCTATACATTTTGACTGCAGTTAGATTTTGGTGCAACTGTAAATAGCAAAAGAGGACCTATTAAGTTCATGTACATATTGCAGAAGGACTACTCTCTCTGGGCTATAACAGCAGTGTTCTAAAAATGTTCTGTCAGTCCCATGCTGAAGTGAGTACCAAGGTATTTCCCCAGCTACATTGAAAGTGAATGTACAAATGAAGGACTTCTCATATTTAAGCCGCTGGGTTACCCTTCCAATTAAAATGAGATGCTGTGCCATGAGAAGAAAGAAAGAAGACTGTATTATGTATGTGTCTGTGTGTGTGTCTGTGTGTGTGTGTGTGTGTGTGTGTGTGTATTGGGGTAGAGTAAGAGAGGCACATGTCAGGAGGAATCAGAGGACGCATAAAATACAGCTAAAGAAAGTAAGTTGAAAGAGGGACCTAGAGTCAATTAAATCAGGCATTTTTTTAAAGCAACTATGACAGAAACAGTGCTAGATGCTAAAGTGGTCAAGACGAATGAGACTTTCAGCTTGCCCTCAAGAGATCTCTCAACCAAGCGGAAAGAAACATATATAAATAGATGAATAAACATTTACAGCTATGGTAGAAGTGCTTAAAAGGTAGATTTGGGACACAAGAAAAAAACTGAGGTGGGAATAAGAGGAATCCTAAGCTGAGAAACAGTCACAAGAAAATTTTCTACGTGGATGCCACTAGCACCAATTTGATGCCAAGTGAGAGGAAGTAAAACATTATTCTTAACTATGGTGCTCCCCAACTCTATTCTTGAATACATAATAATAGAGCTTAGTTGGGGGTGCTGGTTGGGAATTTAGATGACCAAGTAAGAGATTTTCGAGGCAGACCAAACCTGCCCAACTCTGTCTACTCTACTAGGCATAAAGCTCTGCTCACTGTGGATTTGGGCACCAATGTTATTCAAAGCATATTGAAGACAGTCACAAGGTTGGAAGATTTCTTGAAATCCATTGATTTTCAAACTTTCTTCCTGCCACATAGAAAAACCTTCTGGGTGATATTTTAAAGGGTCATTGATGATTAACTCTTGATTATTTTTCTCAGTTGTAATAAAAATGAGCAAAATAATTAAAACTCAGTGAAAGTATGTAGAATATTGACTCTCACAAGACTAACATATCCAGGTATTTAAAGATATCTAATATCTATTGATATTGTCAATTTTCAGGCCCAGATATTTAGAGAGGGTCTGAGATAGTAGCCTAACAGAGAAACATTCAACTGTATGATATAGCTTGTAATCTGTCAACTTTCAGATACAAGGCACTGAAGATTTCACAAAGGTAACAATTGTTCAAACTGCGATTGATTCAAATAAATTCAGGTGGAACACTAGAAAGTATATAGCTTCACGTAAACCAGCTCATCCTGCAGCATCAGGTATGTTAGATTTCTTTGAGTAATTGGGAACTTACTTTCCTTTTGTAAAATAGTCGTATATGTATTTGGAAACTTGTAGGCATTCTACCTAGAGTATTGAGGAATCCTTTTAACTGCCATATTTGATATCCAATGTGTGAATTAAAACTGAGAACATCTAAGTTATTAGAAATTTTAATATTTAATCTATAAAAACAAACACATATAATTATAATATGTATTATATATTATACACATTATTTGTGTATAAAAGTAATTAATGAGGGAATTTCTAATTCTTCCCAAAAGTTAAAATATTTTATATAGCAGTAATAATGAAAATATTGCTGCACTGTCTGAACAACAGAGATATAAATCATGCGACTAAATAAATAACCTTATTATTTTTAAAAACATTTTTTGAATTTTATTTATTTTTTTATACAGCAGGTTCTTATTAGTCATCGGTTTTATACACATCAGTGTATACATGTCAATCCCAATCGCCCAATTCATCACACCACCACCCCCACCCCCCACCGCTTTCCCCCTTGGTGTCCATACGTTTAGTCTCTACATCTGTGTCTATTTCTGCCCTGCAAACTGGTTCATCTGTACCATTTTTCTAGGTTCCACATATATGCGTTAATATACAATATTTGTTTTTCTCTTTCTGACTTACTTCACTCTGTATGACACTCTCTAGATCCATCCATGTCTCCACAAATGACCCAATTTCGTTCCTTTTTATGGCTGAGTAATATTCCATTGTATATATGTACCACATCTTCTTTATCCATTGGGCTATCGATGGGCATTTAGGTTGCTTCCATGACGTGGCTATTGTAAATAGTGCTGCAAGGAACATTGGAGTGCAGGTGTCTTTTTGAATTATGGTTTTCTCTGGGTATATGCCCAGTAGTGGGATTGATGGATCATATGGTAATTCTATTTTTAGTTTTTTAAGGAACCTCCATACTGTTCTGCGTAGTGACTGTATCAATTTACATTCCCACCAACAATGCAAGAGGGTTCCCTTTTCTCCACACCCTCTCCAGCATTTGTTGTTTGTAGATTTTCTGATGATGCCCATTCTAACTGGTGTGAAGTGATACCTCATTGTAGTTTTGATTTGCATTTCTCTAATAATTAGTGATGTTGAGCATCTTTTCATGTGCTTCGTGGCCGTCTGTATGTCTTCTTTGGAGAAATGTGTATTTAGGTCTTCTGCCCATTTTTGGATTGGGGTGTTTGTTTCTTTAATGTTGAGCTGCATGAGCTGTTTATATATTTTTGAGATTAATCCTTTGTCCATTGATTCGTTTGCAAATATTTTCTCCCATTCTGAGGGTTGTCTTTTCATCTTGTTTATGGTTTCCTTTGCTGTGCAAAAGCTTTGAAGTTTCATTAGGTCCCATTTGTTTATTTTTGTTTTTATTTCCATTACTCTAGGAGGTGGATCAAAAAAGATCTTGCTGTGATTTATGTCAAAGAGTGTTCTTCCTATGTTTTCCTCTAAGAGTTTTATAGTGTCCGGTCTTACATTTAGGTCTCTAATCCATTTTGAGTTTATTTTTGTGTATGGTGTTAGGGAGTGTTCTAATTTCATTCTTTTACATGTAGCTGTCCAGTTTCCCCAGCACCACTTATTGAAGAGACTGTCTTTTCTCCATTGTATATCCTTGCCTCCTTTGTCATAGACTAGTTGACCATAGGTGCGTGGGTTAATCTCTGGGCTTTCTATCTTGTTCCATTGATCTATGTTTCTGTTTTTGTGCCAGTACCATATTGTCTTGATTACTGTAGCTTTGTAGTATAGTCTGAAGTCAGGGAGTCTGATTCCTCCAGCTCCATTTTTTTCCCTCAAGACTGCTTTGGCTATTCGGGGTCTTTTGTGCTCCATACAAATTTTAAGATTTTTTGTTCTAGTTCCGTAAAAAATGCCATTGGTAATTTGATAGGGATTGCATTGAATCTGTAGATTGCTTTGGGTAGTATAGTCATTTTTACAATATTGATTCTTCCAATCCAAGAATATGGTATATCTCTCCATCTGTTGGTATCATCTTTAATCTCTTTCTTCAGTGTCTTATACTTTTCTGCATACAGGTCTTTTGTCTCCCTAGGCAGGTTTATTCCTAGGTATTTTATTCTTTTTCTTGCAGTGGTAAATGGGAGTGTTTCCTTAATTTCTCTTTCAAATTTTCATCATTAGTGTATAGGAATGGAAGAGATTTCTGTGCATTAATTTTGTATCCTGCAACTTTACCAAATACGTTGATTAGCTCTAGTAGTTTTCTGGTGGAATCTTTAGGATTCTCTATGTATAGATCATCTCATCTGCACACAGTGACAGTTTTACTTCTTCTTTTCCAATTTGTATTCCTTTTATTTCTTTTTCTTCTCTGATTGTCATGGCTAGGATTTCCAAAACTATGTTGAATAATAGTGGTGAGAGTGGACATCCTTGCCTTGTTTCTGATCTTAGAAGAAATGCTTTCAGTTTTTCACCATTGAGAATGATGTTTGCTGTGGGTTTGTCATATATGGCCTTTTTTATGTTGAGGTAGGGTCCCTCGATGCCCACTTTCTGGAGAGTTTTTATCATAAATGGGTGTTGAATTTTGTCAAAAGCTTTTTCTGCATCTATTGAGATGATCATATGGTTTTTCTTCTTCAATTTGTTAATATGGTGTGTCACATTGATCGATTTGCATATATTGAAGAATCCTTCCATCCCTGGGATAAATCCCACTTGATCATGGTGTATGATCCTTTTAATGTGCTGTTGGATTCTGTTTGCTAGTATTTTGTTGAGGATTTTTGCATCTATATTCATCAGTGATATTGGTCTGTAATTTTCTTTTTTTGTAGTATCTTTGTCTGGTTTTGGTATCAGGGTGATGGTGGCCTCATAGAATGAGTTTGGGAGTGTTCCTTCCTCTGCAATTTTTTGGAAGAGTTTGAGAAGGATGGGTGTTAGCTCTTCTCTAAATGTCTGATAGAATTCACCTGTGAAGCCATCTGCTCCTGGACTTTTGTTTGTTGGAAGATTTTTAATCACAGTTTCAATTTTATTCCTTGTGATTGGTCTGTTCATATTTTCTATTTCTTCCTGGTTCAGTCTTGGAAGGTTATACCTCTCTAAGAATTTGTCCATTTCTTCCAGGTTGTCCATTTTATTGGCATAGAGTTGCTTGCAGTAGTCTCTTAGGATGCTTTGTATTTCTGCAGTGTCTGTTGTAACTTCTCCTTTTTCATTTCTAATTTTATTGATTTGAGTCCTCTCCCTCTTTTTCTTGATGAATCTGGCTAATGGTTTACAAATTTTGTTTGTCTTCTCAAAGAACCAACTTTTAGTTTTAATGATCTTTGCTATTGTTTTCTTTGTTTCTATTTCATTTATTTCTGCTCTGATCTTTATGATTTCTCTCCTTCTGTTAACTTTGGGTTTTGTTTGTTCTTCTTTCTCTAGTTCCTTTAGGTGTAAGGTTAGATTGTTTATTTGAGATTTTTCTTGTATCTTGAGGTAGGCTTATATAAATATAAACTTCCCTCTTAGAACTGCTTTTGCTGCATCCCATAGGTTTTGGATCATTGTGTTTTCATTGTCATTTGTCTCTAAGTATTTTTTGGTTTCCTCTTTGATGTCTTCAGTGATCTCTTGGTTATTTTGTAACGTATTGTTTAGCCTCCATGTATTTCTGTTTTTTACATTTTTTTCCATGTAATTGATTTCTAATCTCATAGTGATATGGTCAGAAAAGATGCTTGATATGATTTCAATTTTCTTAAATTTACTGAGGCTTGATTTGTGACGCAAGATATGATCTATCCTGAAGAATGTTCCGTGTGCACTTGAGAAGAAAGTGTAATCTGCTGTTTTTGGATGGAATGTCCTATAAATATCAATTAAATCTATCTGGTCTTTTGTGTCATTTAAAGCTTGTGTTTCCTTATTTATTTTCTGTTTGGCTGATCTGTCCATTGGTGTAAGTGAGGTGTTAAAGTCCCCCACTATTTTTGTGCTACTGTCGATTTCCTCTTTTGTAGCTGTTAACAGTTTCCTTATGTATTGAGGTGCTCCAATGTTGGGTGCATATATATTTATAATTGTTATATCTTCTTCTTGGATTGATCCCTTGATCATTATGTAGTGTCCTTCATTGTCTCTTGTAACATTCTTTATTTTAAATTCTATTTTATCTGATATGTGTATTGCTACTCCAGCTTTCTTTTGATTTCCATTTACATGGAATATCTTTTTCCATCCCCTCACTTTCAGTCTGTATGTGTCCCTAGGTCTAAAGTGGGTCTCTTGTAGACATAATATAGATGGATCTTGTTTTTGTATCCATTCAGGAAGCCTGTGTCTTTTGGTTGGAGCATTTAATCCATTCAGGTTTAAGGTAACTGTCGATATGTGTGTTCCTATGACCATTTTCTTAATTGTTTTGGGTTTGTTTTGTAGGTCCTTTTCTTCTCTTGTGTTTCCCACTTAGAGAAGTTCCTTTAGCATTTGTTGTAGAGCTGGTGTGGTGGTGCTGAATTCTCTTAGCTTTTGCTTTTCTGTAAAGCTTTTGATTTCTCCATCGAATCTGAATGAGATCCTTGCCGGGTATAGTAATCTTGGTTATAGGTTCTTCCCTTTCATCACTTTAAGTATATCATGCCACTCCCTTCTGGCTTGTAGAGTTTCTGCTGAGAAATCAGCTGTTAACCTTATGGGAGTTCCCGTGTATGTTATTTGTCGTTTTTCCCTTGCTGCTTTCAATAACTTTTCTTTGTCTTTGATTTTTTCCAATTTGATTACTATGTGTCTCGGTGTGTTTCTCCTTGGGTTTATCCTGTATGGGACTCGCTGCACTTCCTGGACCTGGGTGGCTATTTCCCTTCCCATGTTAGGGAAGTTTTCGACTATAATCTCTTCAAATATTTTCTCTGGTCCTTTCTCTCTCTCTTCTCCTTCTGGGACCCCTATAATGTGAATGTTGTTGCGTTTAATGTTGTCCCAGAGGTCTCTTAGGCTGCCTTCATTTCTTTCCATTCTTTTTTCTTTATTCTGTTCCACGACAGTGAATTCCACCATTCTGTCTTCCAGGTCACTTATCTGTCCTTCTGCCTCCGTTATTCTGCTATTGATTCCTTCTAGTGTAGTTTTCATTTCAGTTATTGTATTGTTCATCTCTGTTTGTTCTTTAATTCTTCTAGATCTTTGTTAAACATTTCTTGCATCTTCTCGATCTTTGCCTCCATTCTTTTTCCGAGGTCCTGGATCATCTTCACTATCATTATTCTGAATTCTTTTTCTGGAAGGTCGCCTATCTCCACTTCATTTAGTTGTTTTTCTGGGGTTTTATCTTGTTCTTTCATCTGGTACATAGCTCTCTGCCTTTTCATCTTGTCTATCTTTCTGTGAATGTGGTTTTTGTTCCATAGGCTGCAGGATTATGGTTCTTCTTGCTTCTGCTGTCTGCGCTCTGGTGGATGAGGCTATCCAAGAGGCTTGTGCAAGTTTCCTGATGGGAGGGACTGGTGGTGGGTAGATCTGACTGTTGCTCTGGTGGGCAGAGCTCAGTAAAACTTTAATCCACTTGTCTGCTGATGGGTGGGGCTGGGTACCCTCCCTGTTGGTTGTTTGGCCTGAGGCAACCCAACACTGGAGCCTACCTGGGCTCTTTGTTGGGGTTAATGGCAGACTCTGGGAGGGCTCACGCCAAAGAGTACTTCCCAGAACTTCTGCTACCAGTGTCCTTGTCCCTGCAGTGAGCCACAACCACCCCTCGCCTCTGCAGGAGACCCTCCAACACTAGCAGGTAGGTCTGGTTCAGTCTCCTCTAAGGTCACTGCTCCTTCCCTGGGTCCCGATGCACACGCTACTTTGTGTGTGCCCTCCAAGTGTGGAGTTTCTGTTTCCCCTACTCCTGTCGAAATCCTGCAATGAAATCCCACTAGCCATCAAAGTCTGATTCTCTAGGAATTCCTCCTCCTGTTGCCAGACCCCCAGGTTGGAAAGCCTGACTTGGGGCTCAGAACCTTCACTCCAGTGGGTGGACTTCTGTGGTATAAGTGTTCTCCAGTCTGTGAGTCACTCACCCAGCAGTTATGGGATTTGATTTTACTGTGATTGTGCCCCTCCTACCGTCTCATTGTGGCTTCTCCTTTGTCTTTGGATGTGGGGTATCTATTTTGGTGAGTTCCAATGTCTTCCTGTGGATGATTGTCCAGCAGCTAGTTGTGATTCTGGTGTTCTCGCAAGAGGGTGTGAGAGCATGTCCTTCTACTCTGTCATCTTGGTTCAGGGCCCCAATAAATAACCTTATTATAAAGCCTATTCTTCATACAAACTTTGCATGAATAAAGTTGAATCAGAACATAAATGATTATTTAATAAATACTATTAAGCCATTGATTAAAATTTGGAAAATGAGTTTGAGGTAGATTTTAAAATTAAATAGTAAATAATTAAATTATGGAATAAATAGTAATATAATTTAATATTTATCATTTCACTGAAAGGGACATAGTTCTAAACTTAGAAATATAGAAATTAATTTTAAAATTCTGTGTCAATAAAAATATTACCAATCAAGAGATCAGCAAAGGACAATTCATGGAAGAAAAGTTATATTGAAAACAACATGTAAAGAAGTTCAACACTACTACCATTTAAAGAAACAGAAATTAAATATTGGTCTGTTTAATTAGTGAGATTTTTAAAGAATTATAATGCCTAATACTCAAAAAAAAATGTTGTGAATCTGATATACATTCTTACCTTGATACCAGTACTAATTGATAAAATAAATTTATCACAGGATTCCAAAAGCCATAAAAGTATTTATATCCTTTGCCTAAATAATATAATTTCTATATATGTCAATTATACCTCAATAAAAAATTAATTAATAGTATAATTTCTAGACATTTATTGTAAAGAAATAAAGCAGAAAAGTGAAAAAGGTAATTGAGCATTATTTATAAAACTAAAAAGTAGAAGTTATCAAAATGGCTAATGATAAATGAATGGTTAATTAAATTAACACATTAGTCAACATGATTAAATGCTAAATAACCTTTAAACAATTAATTTCCCATGTAGTAACTTGGAAAAGACCAATGATACATGTCAAGTGAAAATACCAATGATACAACATTGTGTTGCTAATATTAAACAAATTTTATCTTTATTATGTTACAATCATATACCTTTGAATCCATGTGGACACACAATACTGTCATCACATGAGTCTCCTCTCATCTTTAGATTAAGCAGAAATGGGACATGGTATTGAAACCTTCACCATCTTCTCTTTCTTCAGCCATCTCCCCTCCCCACTCTCTAAAACATAGCCATACCAAACGGCTAATGGTTCACATAATCTGGGAGACCTCACATTTGCACATTCCTTCTTTTCCTTCTGCCTGGAGCTTCTAAACATGCCTCTCCCCACATCTCTCCATTCCATGGAGCTAACTTCTTATTCTTCAAATCTCAGCATCACTGATACATTCCAAATTCACAACACTTCACTCTCCCGTGTGCTCCCATAGCCCGCTATGCACACAGTCATATTTTCCCATTTTTTATTTTTTTTGCTGGTCCGTCTTCTCCAAGAGGGCACAGAGCATAACTCGTTTGTTTTCTTATGTATCCCCATTGCTTACCAATGGGCCTGGCATGCTCAATGCATATTAATATAAAAGTATTTTGGGGATGGTGGGACAATAGATGATTTTGTCTCTCTACTTTCCAAACCATCTGCACAATTGTTACACAATCTTTATAATAGAGGATTTTTAATCCCTTTTTTGAAAAGTGACCCCACTTGTTACCAATTGAAATTACCACCAATTTCAGATCACAGGTCCTGGGTGTAAGTGACTTGAACGTGGTTGACTTTGAGAGTCGGACTACTTGATACAGTCCTTTGTTTCAGTGCTTGAACTAATGCAGTCTTTTTTGAAGCAGCTGAAAGCAGAACCAATGAAGAACATCCTCAAGAAGAGACAAGTACTCAGGTAAACTGAGAAATACAGTGAAAGTACAATCAGCCCTCCATATCCTAGAACACGGAACCCGTGGATACTGGGCGCCGACTGTACTATGCCACTTTATATAAGAGGCTTAAGCATCCATGGATTTTGGTCCTTGTGGGAAGAGGGAATGTGGTCCTGGGACCAATCCCCTGCCGATACCTAGGGACGACTCTACCTCACTAGATCTACACCAGCCTACCTGTAGACTGGATTTTAGGGAGTTCCAGGTGGGGTAGAGAGTTTATTTATTTATTTTTTTAATACATTTTCTTTTTTTAAATTGAGGCATATTTTTAAAATTTATTTATTTTATTTTATTTATTTTATTTTTGGCTGTGTTGGGTCTTCGTTGCTGCATGTGGGCTTTTCTCTGGTTGCAGCGAGCGGGGGCTACTCTTCATTGTGGCATGCAGGCTTCTCATTGTGGTGGCTTCTCTTGGGAGCACAGGCTCTAGGCATGTGGGCTTCAGTAGTTGTGGCACACAGGCTCAGTATTTGTGGCACACGAGCTTATTTGTTCCGCGGCATGTGGGATCTTCCCGGACCAGGGCTCGAACCCATGTCTCCTGCATTGGCAGGCAGATTCTTAACCACTGCGCCACCAGGGAAGCCCAGTTGAGGTATATTTGACATATTAGTTTCGGGGAGAATTTATTTTTAATTCTTGTCTTTTCCAAACTGGTTGTATTTTTCCAGGAGATGTTGATTATCATGACCAGAATCTGAGAAATATCTACTACAAATACATCAGAAAATTGTATATTTGATTGTTAAAAATGTTTTACATCAGTTAAGTCTACTTGCTCTATTAGCAGTAGGCATCAAACTCAAAACACATGCTCCCTTTCCCCTGAAACTCTCCTCATGAGTGTATGTTGAATGAAAGGTGATTATAGGTCCCATGGGGGAGGTTGAAGGTGTTTTTCTCATGTCTGTCTTAAACTCAAATGTGTCAAAGTTCTCAGGTCTTCAAGAGGCCAATACTCTTCTTTAACACACATGTTCTCATTCTGCATAAAAGCAGGAAGTTCACTTTCTCCCTAAGTATTTTGGAGTCTTCCTGGGGAAGCTTTTCCTCAAACCCTCCCTGGTTGTTGCTTGTTACCTGGAACTCCTGACCCAATAGCTCTGGGGCTAAGAGTATGGGCTCTAGCATGAAATTCTCTGGTTTGTCTCCTGGTTCCATCACATATTAGCCATGTGACCTTGGACAAGTTTCTCAACCTGCCTGAGCATCACTTTTTCCCTGTCTATAAAACAAGGATAATAACGATGCCTATTTCATACAGTGCGACTACATGGGGATTAAAGAAATGGGAAGTACGCTGCATAGTATTTGACATATAACAAGCAATACATACACAAAATGTCTATTATTCTTTGTTAACCCCTTCTTAACATTGTAAACTACTTCTCCAAACCTCTTTTGCTCTCCCCATATTAATTTTCTAAAAAAATATGGATACAGTCACCTCCTCTAATTCTCCCAAACACAGTTGCTGCTGAGGACTAGGAAATAACAAAGGGAAATTACAATTAAAAAACAAAAAAAGAGGAGGAAGGCACTTAAGATAAAATATTAGATGGCTTCGTCTAGCTTACCGATTAAGCCATCTTTCTCCTTAGCCCTGGCAGGCTGCCAAGCCTGTAGGAGTCATCTTAATAGCATATTTGAGGGGATGGAGGGAGGAGCCAGGGAAGCTAGTGCTCTCCTGGTACATTTTGCCCCGAAATGCTGCTTTTTCTTAATTAAGAAAAATGATTGCATGATGGTTGCTAATATGGAGGAAGTAGTGTTAAAGTGAGAGACAGTCCATTAAATGGTAGAAACATCAGCTAGTGAGACATACAGAGATCAACAAATTGTGTTATTTAGTAAACGCTTTTTTCTCCCTGATGTCAGATCTTGGCTATGTTTCTGAGCCAGCTCCCTTCCTACTCCCCTCAAACCATTGCCCTACTACTACCACCCCAGAATTGTAGCTTTACCTTTATATAATCAAAAAGCCTGACACAACATAAAGTGACTCCTTACAAAATGTTTTGGTCCCCACACAGTGCTGTCACTGGCAGAAGTCCCAGTTCTAGGTGCCCTGATCTACAGACCAGATTTGACACCAGCTCTGCTTTATAAATCTGACCCTTATTAACAGTCTCAGACTTTGACTCCTACCTCCATTTTTAGAATCAACAGCCTACAGAATCAATTGTTAAGACCACGGAGGATAAGAACATCTATGAGGACACCTATAATAAGCCTAAATGAAAGTCTGGTAAGCTGCCTCAGTTTCTCCAACATGATCAGGATCACACCTGTCCCCGGAGATGTGAAGGAAGCCAGTTTATTTGCCTTTGTGTGATAGTATGATTATACCACCTTCCACTAGCCAGAATGCTGCTAATGGCACTAGCTCTAAATTCGAATTTGGAAAATTAATTTTAAAATAAGATTCCTTTATCTGGATTTCTGAAAACCTTATAGTCTCGTGGTTCCCTCTCTATATTCTGCTATTTAGCCTCACACATAACACTGGTTGCTCCCAATTTGGAGGTCATTTTTCAGGCAGCCATGCACTGTGGAAAATGTAAACAGGCAATAAGCTATGACTTCATGTCCCAAAGTTTAGTTATGTTCTAGTTAAGGAGACAAAACATACCACACAGAAGGCAATTAAAATAACAATATGAGATACAACGTGGACAGCATCAGCTGAAGCTAAATGAATTCAAAAGAGAAAAAGTAGCTACTGAGCATAAACAAAGTCTTTGTAGAGAAATGAAGCGGATACTCAGAATAGAAGACACAAGAGAGCAAGACTTTGGGGGAACAATGAGTAGACCAGCCTGACTGTTGGCCATTCAAAATGTGGTGTCTCTGGGGAAATATGTGTTTATAAGTGCTTTATATGACTCTATGTTACTTTAAGAATATCACTGGGTTAAAAATGACCTTCAGATAAATCTTATCTCCATTTAAAAAACGTTAGCTCTTGCATACCACTTCCTATGGCAAAGATCATATTTAAAAATAGATTTAAAAGGTAACAATACACCATCGAAAAGGTGTTTGCAAGAATTATTTGCAGCACATGGGAAAAATGTATACAAAATGATGAGGAAAACACTATGATTCCAACAGGCAAACTTATGAACAGCCAGTTCAGGGAAAAGACAATACCCAGAATATAGAGAAAATTAAAAATGCAAAACTAAACAACAATGAAGATTAACATTTGTTTTTTTAAATAAGCAACTTTTATTCAATGGTAGAATTATTTCCTTTGAAATAACTGAAAATAGAGTGATACTTGTTTTCTCATATTTAGCTGGTAGATAAGTAAAAGTAATTTGTTAACAAAAGTCATAAAAATGCTTACACTCTTGGGCTCAGTGTTTTTTGAAAAAATCAATCTGAAAATTGACATCCAAAGAGAGTAAAAATCAGTCCAAAGAGAGTAATCCAAAGTATTCAAGTAGACATATGTACAACATGTCTAGTACACTACTATTTCTAGGGGCAAAAAATTTAAAAGAGCCTAAGTGTTCAACAATGAGAAAGTGTATCATTTCACTACAGAACATCCATACACGGAGTATCATAAAACCATGAAAAAGACTGGTTGAGTAGTCCAATGTAAAATATAAAAGCTGAAGGCAAAACTGTACTTATACCTTGTTTAGCATAAAACAAGGCCAGAAAAGATAAATCCAAATGATGTAATTAAGTGGAAAGGTGAGAGTAGGGATGGGCTTATTTACCTCTCTTATTTTATGCAGTTTTATTACTCTTATAATGAAAAATATGACTGTAAAACTATCAAGCATTATTCAAATATAAATTACTTTAAAGTTGTATTTTCTTTTTTACCACCCTTTACACTCAGCAATCCATAGTGTTTGGAAAGGGAGTGGTAATAGCCAGAGCTGAAACTCAGTGAGTGATAATGACTCCAGTGAGTTATTCCCACAATGGAAAACCCTCTTCCTGATAATGCATAAAATACCCCTGTCTGGTTCAGCAGACGCCAAGGGCTACTTGGATTCGGACTCCCAGTTTAAATCACGCTGCCACCCCTTTATGAGGATGAATGATTCACACTCACTTGCTCAACTTCCTTCCTTGGCCTCATCAATAATGACCAGATGTTTCTGGTGAGAATGAAAATGACACTCCAATACATCCTATCCCAGGTTGTGGGTCAATGTTGAAAGATTCCAAAGTTCTTTTGCCTTTGTTTTCTTTCCTTTTCATTTTTTTAGAAATGGTTGACAAGGCTGTTTTGAAGACTGACACATGCATTGATTGGCACTTGCTGTCACGGGATGCCTCCTGTTTTTGAAATGCATTTCCCTACCTCAAGAGGGAGCAACTTCGCGTTGGATCCTGTGTGAATGTTCTTGGTGCCACAAGGAAAGAAGTTTGGACCTTGCAACTGTTCCGTTTAAAATACTTCTTTTGCAAAATTTCCTTGATTTAAAATATCTGTTATTTAAAATATGTGAAACACCCCAGAAAATTTTAGAGTGAGTTTTGGTTTTAGAGCCAGAAAATGAGCTTATGCCGCCTCAATAATTTGCATATTACTCTTAGAGCAAAAATAGTTTGCTTCACTTTATGAAAATTAAATGCTATTAAAATGTATTTTAAATGTTGCTCTTGAACCAAGTATTGATTTTTGTCACTCATTGCACTTCACTCATTTTGGAAGCACTCAGTGAATTAAAATAGCAAAGAATGGAAATGGATTTAGACTGAACCATGTAACTCAGTCCTAAGTGAAACTGCCAGTGTCCATTTTGTTCATCATTATATTTACAGCAGTGACCACAACGCCCAGCACATAATTTTAAAAGGTAATCTTAACAGTGAAGAGATATTGTGTGCTTTCTGTATGCTGGTATATGACAAATGCTGTACAGTTATGAACTTACATAATCTTCACAACAACCATGTAGGGTAGGTACTATTATTTCCAATTTACAAATGAGTAAATTGAAAGAGTGAGTGCGAGCAATTTGCCGAAAACCTCCCAGCTAGTAAGAGGCAGAGCAGAGATTTGAAAACAAGCCTGTGATTAGCTATTTTACCATATGGTAAGTCTCCAGTATGGTAAGTCTTAAATAAGTATCTGAAGAATTTATAAAAATTTAAATATATGTCTTTAGGATCATGCTTCCACCCAGGGGTTGGGAGATGTTATTCCAAACTTTTTTCTTGCTACAACTGGTGGGAGGCACAGCTTTCAGAAGCCAAGTGTAGAGACTCCATTCACAAAATGCGCTTGTGGAGAAGACAGTTTGGTTTGTTGCTGTTGGGAAAGTCAAATCAAACTGCTATCACTTCTCTCCAAAACTAAACTCAACCAGTTCTTTTCCAGTGATAGTTACATGACAGCTCTTTTAATGTCTGAAGAGACATTATTTTTTATTACTGAGATGTAGTTGATGTACAATACTATACAAGTTACAGGTGTACAACATAGTGATTCACAATTTTTAAGGTTATACTTCATTTTTAGTTATTATAAAATATTGGATATATTCCCCGTATTGTACAATATATCCTTGTAGCATATTTATTTTACACATAATGGTTTGTACCTCTTAATCCCCTATCCCTATATTGCCCCCTCCCCCTTCCCACTGATAACTACTGCTTTGTTCTCTATACCTGTGAGTCTGTTTCCTTTTTGTTATATTCATTAGCTTGTTTTATTTTTTAGATTCCACATGTAAGTGATATGTATTTGTCTTTCTCTGTCTGACTTATTTCACTTAGCATAATACCTGAGGGATCTTATTAATGAGTACCTTTCCTCTCCTGAGTTCTGAACCAAGTGAAAATTAAGACAGAGGATTAAGGCACTTAGAAACTAAAACACACACATCCCACTCTCCCCACACAGACACACACACCTTTATTAGTGACTGAGCTGACATGGAATACATGGTTGCCTTTTGACTCCCAGATTGGGATAGATTTACCACTGTAGGCATTTACCATTAAGCTTACTGCATAGCTGAGAACAGTAGAAAATAAGATTTCTAAGGGCAAGTTCGCCCCCAAAAGGAATCAGGAAGAAGGGGCTGGACAAAGAACATCCAGATTCTGCTTCCAAATTCATTAACCTGATAAGCCACTCCACATCAGCAGAATGAATGAGGAGGTGGTGACAGGCCAGGAGTGTTAAGGCAATGGAGAGTGAAGCCCTCAATCTGGAACCAGAAATCAGGAGGGGGAAGAAGTGCTCTCTGCCAGTAGCCATCACTGACAGCGAGCTTAGTGTGCACCAGGCACTCTTCTGAGGGTCTTGCCCTCATTTCAGCTTAAGCCATCACTACATGAACTTTAGGTGGTAGGTACTATCATCATCCCATTTTAAAGAGAAAGTAATGGAGCTTAAAGAATCCAGAAAATTGCTCAAAGTCACAGCTAGACGTGATGACACTGGTACTCAAATCACCCAAATACATTCAGAATAATTTACAATGCTTTTTAAGTTCTCTAGATTTTTTTGGGGTGGGGAGGAGGGGGGTGGAAATCTAAGCCAATGGAGAAGAGAAGGATACACTCCAAAAAATATTAGTCATTGTCAGTGTCTGACTAGGTCCGTGTCCTTGAGGGTAAACATTTCCACGTGGGGAAAGAAGCCTGAACAAGGCACTGAGATATGAAATAATTGCAGCACCTTGCAAGGTGTATACCCACCCTCCTCAGCAGGGTATGGTGATTGTGTGCCCAGGACTCCTCCTTCACCAGAAAGAATGTAATGCCAATTTTGGCCTGAGAAAGGTGCTTAGAGCTCATTTCCGCTTGACTCCTCAGGGGAAGCCCACTTATTTGCTTACAAGGCCCAGAATATTGTCTGTTTTTAATATTTTTAGATAAGGGCTTTACTTGGTCTTTTGACCCTTGGAATTTTATTTTTAACTTAGCTTTTAACTTTTACAGTGTTTAAACCTAGTTTGTATTTTTTTTTCCCTCCAGAAACATAACTTAACTTTCTATATTCTATGTTAGTCTTACTAATGAAAAACAGGAAACTTTGCTGATGAAGGAATATTCTTCCCAAGGGTCATTCGTTCTGAAACAGTAGCCCAAGAAATGACAGGGAAGAGTGCTATACCATCCACCTGCCTGGGTACATTGTAGGAGCCCTCTCAGTGAGCTGAACAAATTCCCATTTTGTTTCAAATAGTCCCCTTATCAGTAAAAATAATCCTCTTGGGCTTCCCTGGTGGCGCAGTGGTTGAGAGTCTGCCTGCCAATGCGGGGGACACGGGTTCGAGCCCTGGTCTGGGAGGATCCCACGTGCCGCGGAGCGGCTGGGCCCGTGAGCCACAATTACTGAGCCTGCGCGTCTGGAGCCTGTGCTCCGCAACAAGAGGGGCCGCGATAGTGAGAGGCCCGCGCACCGCGATGAAGAGTGGCCCCCACTTGCCACAACTGGAGAAAGCCCTCGCACAGAAACGAGGACTCAACACAGTCATAAATAAATAAAAATTAAAAAAAAAAAAAAATTAAAAACTACTTAGCCTTGGGCAGTAAATGGACACATTTTAAAAAAAAAATAAAAAATAAAAAATAAAAAAAAATAATCCTCTTGTTTTATTATTGCCCCCAGCAAGTCATATGCTAACATCCCTCCCCCAAAGCTCACTTAGAGAGGTATTGGAGCTGTGTTGCTACCTCCTTTTTGAAACCAAATACTCCTTATATAAACAAACGATCCCTTTTAAAATTGCATCAAAATAAATAAATTAATTAAATACTTAGGAACAAACCTCACCAAGGAGGTGAAAGACTTACATGCTGAGAACTACAAAACATTAATAAAGGAGACTGAAGATGGTTCAAAGAAATGGAAAGATATTCCATGCTTCTGGATTAGGAGAATTAATATTGTTAAAATGGCCATAATGCCCAAAGCAATCTACAGATTTAATGTGATCCTTATCAGATTACCCATGACAATTTTTACAGAACTAGAACAGATAATCTTGAAATTTATATGGAACCATAAAAGACCCAGAATTGCCAAAGAAATCCTGAGGAAAAAAACAAAGCAGGAGGCATAACCCTCCCAGACTTCAGACAATACTGCAAAGCTACGGTAACCAAAACTGTGTGGTATTGGCACAAAAACAGACAGATCAATGGAACAGAATAGAGAGCCCAGAAATAAAACCACACACTTATGGACAATTAATCTTTGACAAAGGAAGCAATAATATACAATAGAGAAAAGACAGTCTCTTTAGCAAGTGGTGTTGGGAAAGTTGGATAGCCTCACATAAGTCAATGAAGCTAGAATGCACCCTCACACCATACACAAAAATAAACTCAAAATGGCTTAAAGGCTTAAACATAAGACAAGACACCATAAAACTCCTAGAAGAGAACATCGGCAAAACATTCTCTGACATAAATCGTGCCAATGTTTTCTTAGGTCAGTCTCCCAAGGCAATAGAAATAAAAGCAAAAATAAACAAATGGGACCTAATCAAGCTTATAAGTTTTTGCACAGCAAAGGAAACCATAAAAAAATTAAAAGACAACCTACACACTGGGAGAAAATATTTGCAAATGATGCAACCAATAAGGGCTTAATTTCCAAAATATACAAACAGCTCACACAATTCAATAACAAAAAACCACAAACAATCCAATCAAAAAATGGGCAGAAGACCTAAATAGAAATTTCTCCAGAGAAGACATACAGATGGCCAAGAGGTACATGAAAAATGCTCTTCATCGCTAATTATTAGAGAAATGCAAATCAAAACTACAATGAGGTACCACCTCACACTGATCAGAATGGCCATCATTAAAAAGTCTACAAATAATAAATGCTGGAAAGAGTGTGGAGAAAAGAGAACCCTCTTACACTGTTGGTGGGAATGTAAATTGGTGCAGCCACTATGGAAAACAATATGGAGGCTCCTCAAAAAACTAAAAATAGGATTGTCATATGATCCAGCAACTCCACTCTTGGGCATATACCCATACAAAACTGCAATTGAAAAGATATATGCACCCCTATGTTCATAACAGCACTATTTATAATAACCAAGACATGGAAACAACCTAAATGTCCATTGACAGATGAATGGATAAAGAAGATGTGGTGTATATATACAATGGAATATTACTCAGCCATTAAAAAGAATGAAATAATGCCATTTGCAGCAACATGGATGGACCTAGAGATACTAAGCAAAGTAAATCAGAAAGAGAAAGACAAATACCATGTGATATTACTTATATGTGGAATGTAAAATATGACACAAATGAACAGATCTATGAAACAGAAACAGACTCACAGACATAGAAGACAGACTTGTGGTTGCAGGGCAGGGGAGAAATATTGGGAGTTTGGGATTAGCAGGTGCAAACTATTATATATAGGATGGGTAAACAACAAAGTCTTACTATATAGCACAGGGAAATATATTCAATATCCTGTGATAAACCATAATGGAAAAGAGTATATATGTGTATAACTGATTCACTTTGCTGTACAGAAATTAACACAACACTTTAAATCAACTATATTTCAATACAATTTAAAAAAATAAAACCAAATGCTCCTTAATGAGGAATATCAGCAATTAACAGTCATAGTTTTCAGACACATAACTCTCTGACATTAGGCAGGATTCCTAATCAACTCATATTATGTACCAAAAAGTAAGTAGTTAGAAAATTATACTCAGGAAGACCTTTCAATATTATCCCATCATGCAGCCTTCACCCTGTCTATGAGACTTTTTTCAGGGAAGGCAGAATGGTGATGTCTTAACTAAGCCATTATATTCCTGACTCTATAAGAATTCTTAAGTAAACCAATTCTTTTCCTGTCATAAAATGCTCCAAAATGATTTTCCTTAGCATAAATAGCTCTCCCAGCTCCCATCTCTAATCACAAAAGTCTAAAAAGGACTACCTAGGGCTTGATTTATACCATCTGTTTTTTTGAGACTGAAAAAGTTCAAAGAATCACTCTTATCCAAAAGACCTCTAACCGGCCTTGGCAGCTGAAGTCAGTCTGAAGTTGAAAGTGCCAACTAAATGTCACTCGCCATCTGGTTCTACAAGGATTGAGTCATTGGCCACATAAGAACTGAGAAGCCATAACACACTCCAGACATGTAAATATGTTTCAGCCTTTCTGGACACATTGGAGTGATACAGACCTAAGTTCAAAGTCAAGGCCATCTTTCCACAAGTACTTATTGAATAGGAAAATGAATAAAGTGCACGCCCTGTTTGCACTTATATCCTAGATTACTATTGGGGTGTCTTGAGCAAGTCCCTTGACTTCTGTGAGCCTAGTGTCCTCATCCATAATATAGAGGAAATGGTATTTATCCCATAGAATTCTTGCATGAACTAATAAGAAATTATACCTAAAACATTTAACGCAGTACGTAGATTATAGAAAGCTCTCAACAAATGATTATTCTAATTATACTATCCTATGATCTTGGAGATATAGCAAAACAGGCTTTGCATTGGTAATTAATTCTCTTACAGTAATGCCTAAGGATAGGAAAGTTAATTTAAAGATTCCAACTCAACCTTCCTCTGATTTCACCATCATCTGCTTACAAACATCCAGGCTTTTATTTAGAATTTAATGCATATAATTTCTCATATGTATTAGGCACTGGAGTAAGCACCAAGAAGGACAGAGAATGTATGATTCGAAGATTTGTTACTTTGGCTTCTTTGTGTGGGTGTGAGTATTTCTGGACTTTCATTTGTGGAGCAGAGGTAGATTATTTAGTCCAGAGTTGTTTTCACAGCAATAAATGTGCATATTATACGTGTCCTGCTCCTTCCTGCTACCTTACACAATCATAAGAAATTTTCATGATCAGTAGCTAACGCTTCCACAGCTCAGCTTCTCCATCTAATGGCCTGAGTAAAACTCAAAGTTGAAAGTTAGGGAGCAATCCCCAGCCTTTTCTTAAATTATAATGGAAGGTTGATTTCCAACACTCACCCCTATGGTGTTGACTCTCTGAACGCAAAGAAGGCTTTGCTCAACACTGGAACTAATGAAGCCACCCTTGGGGCAGAGTCCAGGCTGTTTGCTCAAGCTGCCCTACCCAACGTCTAGGATATCTTAATTTATACTGGTGAGGAGTCAACAATTGCCCTACTCACTGGCTAACTCCCTTGTCCATTTTGTCTTTCCTCCATGATGCTGAAAAACTCTGGTTCCCTGCTTCTGACCTCTAGGTGGTGCAACATGTAGAGAGGCCACTGAGGAGAGGGACTTTAAAGTAAATTTTTAATTTTTTCCTGAAAGTAATAGGGAAGAGAAAGGTTAATTATAACAGTGTGTCAAGACACCTTCATACTCTCTCTCTCTCTCTCCCACACACACACACACACACACACACACATACCACTTTCTTCACACACAAAATGGCAGACCATTGGCTGTTATCTCAGATTTCCTATATATGGTGTAAGGGAACAAAACTTGCCACCCTAGACTATCCCTTTAGCTTGAGAATTATTTGGGGCTGATTTTTTTAAAAAAGCAAAAGGCTCAAGAACTCTTTCTTTTTACCCACCCCCTCCTTAACTGCCTAAAAGAATTTAGACAAAGAGTCCGGTCCAGGAAGAGCACTACCACCAGAGAAACCTACAAAGAATTCGGGCTACGTGTGGTATGGGGAGCTCAGCAGAGCCTGGAGCCCAAAGTCCTGTCTGTGTCCCATTGACTCTGCACGGCCCAGCAAACATTTGTTATCCAACATTTACTTCGCCATCTCCATGTGAATTGCCTTCCTCCCCTTTGAAGTCTCAAGCCCCTACCCACTTCTTCTTCTCTCAGAAGGCATATTAGCCTCAACTGCCTAACTTGTCCTTGGGCCTCATATTCTTATGGAGCCCCTGTAAGTATATAATTAAATTTGTTTTTTTTCCTGTTAATCTGTCTCCTGTGGATTTAATTCTTAGACCAGCCAGAAGAACCTAGACGGGTAGATGAAGTTTAGTTTACTTTTGTTTTATTTCTCCCCACAACAGAATAGAAAGCTTTAGATAACTTGGAAGAAATTCCTTAAAATTTATTGTAATTATTCAACCTGGGAAAGGAAGTGGTTTTGACACAGGAGAATGGGAGAAACAGATTAGGGCAGCCCCAGATTTCTTAGATCTGTATGCAGTAGACATCCTTAATTTTTATACATACTTTGTTAAGAATTTTCTTTCTTCACTGTTCAACTAACTTACTGAGGGGAGGGTTTCCTGAATTTCAGATATTCCCAAGATAAGAAAATTTGCTATCTTAATATCTTTCCTAGGATAAATTACCTGAGGGATTAATGAAAAATTGAATGGAGGTACTGTTGGAGAAATATAATTAAAAACACACAATCTCCTGCTGCCCCAGAAAAATCTCTCCACAAAAGTAGAAGGAAGAGAAAGTTTTATTATTGAATAAGCATTAAACCAGAATGTAATGAGAATCATAGACAATCCACTAAGGAGATTACAAAAACAAAGAAATCTTGCCCTTTTATGTAGCCAAACAGATACAATCCATTGTATACACTTTTTCAAGATAAACAATGTCTAGTCCTCAAATAAGAGGACTTGACTGCATTATTTTTCACACATTATTCACCCTAAATGCATTTGGTAATATGTTTGCTGATTGTCCTTAAAAGAGAAATTTTCCTCTTATCCTTTTGCCTGTAGGTAGGTTTGAAGTTTGGAGCCAGGGGCCAGCTGAAGTTTGGTTCCTATTCTCCCAGGAAAACTGGGAGATAAGGGCCTTATCTTCCTTGTGATTGCATTTCAAAAAGATGGGCCCCAGGTCCCGGGGGAAATGTTCCTGAATTGTTTATTCGATTTTTAAAAGATTTACATGTATCTTAAAGATGGAGAGAAAGAACTTACAAGTTTTCTAAAATAAATGCTCTAAAAAAAGGGAGGGGAAAAAGTCTCTGCCCTTATTTTCAACAGAGAGAATTAGGCTATTATCTTTCATTTGTATTTTCCCTTGCAGGACTAAAATGTTATAAATCATAATATATTTTACTTCATGCATTGAGCCCTCCTAGACTGACATAACCCTCCTTCCCCTCTCACAAGCCCTACTCACTCCAGAATACTTTGTCCTCCTAGGCAAATGTTGTCCACCTCTCAGCCCATTTGTCATAAAGTGCTCCTGGAAACCCCCCACATAGACAGCCTGACGTCTGGAGAGCAGCAACGGGGACAAGAGTGATGTGTGATGGGTCTGGTGTTGCACAACTAGTACCCCAGCTTCTCTAACATGGTTTCTTCTAAGCTGCTTCCCCAAGCTGCCCTGCCTGTTTCAGGTATGACCTCTCCATTACTCTAGGACAAGCAGTAAGGTCTTTTGCACTTTGTTTCATTTCATTTCAAGGAGCTCCATGAGGGCAGGCCTGTATCTGCTTCGTTCACCACTAAACCCACAGTGCCCAGCATACAGTAGGTGCTCAGCATATACTTGTTGAAGGAATGAAGGAACAAATGAGTGGCCAAACTTGAACCAACCATCAACTATAAGAATAATTTTAAAAATCTGTAATTCCTGTCCCCAAGTTAATTTCTTTCATTTTTTAACCTTTCTTTCTATTGAGATAATTTACATATAGTAGAATGCATGCTTTTTGGTATACAGCTCTATGAATTGTGAGAAATGCATACAGTCATGGTGTCACCACCACCACAAGATACACAACAATAACAAAAAAATTCCCTCCTGATCCTTGAAGATCAAACCTTCCCCTACCCCTTCTCTGGCCACCACTGATGTGTTTTCTGTCCCTACAGTTTTGCCTCATCCTGAATGTCACAAAAGGTAGGTATTAAATCTGGATTCTTCCACTCAGCATAATGCATTTGAGAATCATCTATGTTGTTGTATATATTAGTAGTCCATTCCTTTTTATTACTGGGCAGAATCCCACCGTGTGGATGTGACATAGTTTGTTTAGCCATTCACTACTTGAGATTATCTGGGTTATTTCCAGGGGTTTTTTTCTGTTTTGTTTTGGGGTTTTTTGGGCAATTATGAGTAAAGCAGCTATAAACATACACATACAGGTTCTTAGAGATCTTAATTTTTTATTTCTCTTGGGTAAATGTCTAAGAGTGGGGTTGCTAGGTTGTGTGGTAAGGCTATGTTTAACTTTATAAGAAACTGCCATACTCATTTCCAAAGAGGCTAAACCATATTGCATTCCCATCAGCAGTATGTGAGAATTCTAGATGCTCCGCTTCCCTTGTCAGCACTTGGTATTATCAGTTTTTGTTTTTGTTTTCAATGTTATCCATTCTAATAGATGTGCAAAAGTATTGCATTGTAGTTTTGATTTACATTATTACACCCCTAATGACTATGGTGTTGAGCATCTTTTCATGAATTCGTTTGCCATCTGTATATTTTCTTTGATGAAATATCTGTTCAAATATTTTGCCTATTTTGTTATTTGATGTTTGTTCTATTCTTAGTAAGTTTTGAGAGTTCTTTACACACTTTGGATAAAAATCTTTTTACCAGGCCTTTCTCACCTTCTGAGATGGCCCACACTCTTGTCTGTGGAGTGTTTCTCTCTAAATAAATCCACTTATTAAAAAAAAAAAAAAATCTTTTTACCAGATGTATGTTTTGCTAATATTTTCTACTGGTCTATGGCTTGATTTTAAAGCTTTTCTGTTTTAAAACAAAGTTCCCCCCGTTCTGATGTTTCTAGGACTACAAAGTGCTTTAATAAGTTTAGGCATCTGAGGTGAAAAACCCCCATGGCCTGTTTACAATTGCAGACGGGGCTTCCCCATTTGTTCAAAACTCTCAGTGACTAACGACTTCTGGTTAAGGGCAATAACCCAGTTGGTTCAGCCTCTGACATTTTAGGAAGTTGTGCATGTGTGCACTTCTGAATCTCCTCCCCCCGGGCTCCTCCTCTCCTCTGCAAAGGGATACTCTCCTCTCAGCTCTCTCTGCCCTGGTGGCCGAGCAACGCAGCCCTGTCTCTAAGTCAGGAGCAGCCCTTGTTAGAACACAGGGCAAGCCGAGGGGAAGGCACCAAGAGGACTGAGAGGATGGGGAACTCTCTGCTGAGGGAAAACAGGTGAGCCCAGACTCCCTAATGGGGAGCAGAGGAGATGGGTCTGGGCAATGTAGCCAGAAAGAGAAAAAGAGGTCTACTCTTGGGGAGAAAGCAATTGGGTAAGGGACTGACAAGAATGAAGTGCCTACTACGTGCCAGAGAACACGTTCAATTCCTTATAGGTTGGCCTTCTCCCCCAGAATCACAGTGAGCATCTGGTGGAGGACAGCTGAAAGGCAAGGCTTTATCAAGGAAGTTCTGTGCAATAGACTACCCCCTAAGAAATGGAACAACTTTCTGGGGGCCCGGAGGCTATGCTCTTCTAAGGTTAAACACACCACCACCCTTTTAGTCACTATTAAAGTTCGAAATAAACAGCAAGCTTCCTGATAGCATAAGACCTTACCTGGTGCACATTCCCTGCAACAGGTAAGCAGAGGTCATTGAAATTGGTAGAGAACTTGGCTTAACTTTTCAGTTTCCACATGATAACTGGAAATAATAACACAATACCTATGCTGGAGGGTTCTAGTGTGTGTGATGTTAGCATAGTACCTGATACAGAGTAGGGTTCAATAATTAGAAGATATTCTTTTCTTGGACCATCATCTTCATTAATGTCAAAGCAGCCATTGTAAAAATTAGTACCACCCAAAACAAGGGAATCCCTATGGTACAAAGTGAGGTGGTTTGGAGAAAATGAGGTAGCTGGGAAGTTGAGGGGTGGTCTTTACAGGATTGTGTTTGGTGTCCCAGAGCTCAGTTCATGCCACTGAGAGCTAGAACATAGAATCCAAAAAGCCACCTGCCAAAAGGAGGCTTGGTGAGCCCGAGGAATGTCTCCCGGCCCTCCCTGAGGATCAGTGTTGTCTGGGACTTCTCCTCCTCAGATCCTCACAGCCCTCAGTCTGAAACTCTAGCATTCTCCTATCAGATTATAAGTCCCTATTTTTATGTCTAGATGTGAGGTCCTCAAAAGTAGAGACTGTTTCTTATTCATCTTTGAATTTCTGTTTCCTAACATTGTTTCTGGCATATAGTAGGCACTCAATAAACGCCGAATGAATGATTGGAAACCTAAATAAATACTGTCTTGAAAAGAAAAATAAAACAAAATACAGATATGATGTGACTGAGAAAGTTATGATTGATGTTACATTTGTAATTTTGTATTTTAGAACTTTGATGAGGCAGTGAAGGATTGTGACATTAATACATGTTAGTTGTAAAAGAAACTGGAGAATAAATAAAGTATAAACAAGAAAATAAACTGGGAAGTCACGGTTATAACTACTTATAACATTAGAAGCACTATCTTTATTTTACTGTCTATATTTATCAGAGATGTGTATTTTTTCATCCGTGAAGAGCTAATATGCCTTTTGTCCGCTTTTGTTTTGGATTTCCGTCTACTTTGTTTTATTGATTGTAAAAGCTATTTTTACTTTGAAGAAATTAGCCCTTTCTCATAAATATTACCAAAAATATTTTTGTCCAATCTGAGTGTCTTGTGCCATACAGAATTTTTATGTTTTTCTTATATATTTAAACATAATTGAATTAAATCTAGAAAGCTTTTTGGTTTCTACCAATTTATGCTTAAAATTATTTCCCCATCCCAAAATAAGACAAAGCCACAGTATAATTTTCATAGTTTTATTGCTTTACATTTAGCATCATACATTCATTATATGGTGTCAGATAGAAATACATATTTTTCTACATAGTTACTCAGTTGGCCCAGAGTCTTCATTTCTATGCTGACTTAAAATGTCTTCCTTAATATACTCAAAAGTCTTATATTTACTTGGATCTGATTTTCAACTTCACGCTTACCACCTGGTCATCATCCAGTCAGCAGACGCCACCATGTCTCTCCAGATCAAATTTGTTACAAAAAGCAGGGAAATTCCCACCATCAGGCAGAATGGCACCGATTCCCTTCATGAGAGGAGCTCAGAGTTCCAGAGGATGAATCTGCCAGAAGCAAACTCAGCTTCTCCCACTTATTCCCACTTGTCCTCGACAAGTTGCATAAGTTTTTTTACCTCAATTTCTTCATGGGTAAGACATAGAATCATAATATCTACCTCATGGATTTATTCTGGGATTAAGTGAAATATAACATAGAAAATGTATATGTTATTTACATTTAGGAAGTAGTATGTATAGTAATATATATATATAATAGTAAGTAGCATTTATAGTGTGTGTGCATATATATATGTGTGTATATATATATATATAGTAAGCACATAGTAAATTGTGTTTAATTTTTAGTTTCTTTTTCTCTATACCCTAAACTCCCCACCAATAAAAAGATAGTTGTACAGAAACCCAACCCATACAATGAGCCAATTTATTTTCTTTATTTAATTCTTTCCTTCCCTTTTATCCCATGTTCTCTGCCTTGGTGTTTTCTGTGAAAATTGCAATTTACATGAGACAAGGCCAGTGCCCTTCTCGGGCACTGATATTCTTGCATTTAGCTTATTGCTTTACATTTAGCATCATACATTCATTATATGGTGTCAGATAGAAATACATATTTTTCTACATAGTTACTCAGTTCAGAAAGATGCCCAGACTTAGCCTCAATGTCTGACTGCAGAGAGACCCTGAGCCTTTCTGCCATTAAAGAGATAACAAGTCCTGTTTATATATCTATACCTTGAGGTCAATAAGGCAGATCTGATGATCTGAGCCAGTTAGAGTTGCTCTGTTCTTAGCCACTCCTTCATTTATCAAATACTTATTGAAAATATATTTACTATGTGCCAGACACTGTGGCATATCCTGGTAATCTATACCATGATGAACAGACAAAATGGTCCCCAACCTTGTGAAATTCACCTTCTAGTGTAGGATATAGACAAGTGAGCAGAAAATTATAATAGAGTGTAAATAAGAGAAATTCAGAGTGCAGGGGGATCCTATGTAAACATTGCCTAATCGGTGCCTAGAAGAAATTTTTCAAATGTCCACACACTTTTACTTTGATTTCCTGGAGATAACTCTGTGTGTGTCCTTCATCACAAGAGGTCACATAAATCGCTGAAATTGGAGATAAGCAAGCCTTTTTTCCTTTGCTGGGAACACAGCAGAAAGTTCCTTCTCTGATTAGGAGTTGATAATGTCATATTTCCAAAGGTCCAGTTAATGTCCTAGGAGGATGAAGCCATTCTAGTATGACAGATGTGTCCAAGTCACCTAGAATGAATATTATCTTGGGGGAGAAAAAAAGAGTTTTCACAGAAATGACAGAGGGAAGAGAGTCACCCTAACAAAGCTGCAGAAACTAAACTTGTGACTTGTGTCATCTCTTGGGTATTTTAGATGCTGGGACTGCCACATCGCTGACGGGTGTTTCTGCCTTCCATGGTGAGTGGAGAACTGTTTTCAGGGGTTATTTCCCTATAAGTGTAGTTTCAATGTGGTATTTGCTGTAAGTTACCTGTGAATTACCCACTGTCCGTGGCCACAGTGGAAGCTGGGCACTAGCCCAGGCACCATCATCTGAGAGTCAGTCAGGGAAGTGACGCTTCGAGTTTGGTGAGAAACAGGAACAATAGTCTCATGGGTGGTTACACTCTTCAAATGGGAAACCCTCAGAAGCAAGGATGAAACTGGCTATCAATGTAGAGAAAGGCCCCTTAATCACACTGCAAATCCCAGCGTCTACCTGGGACAGAAGCATGCATTTCCGTCCCTTGCACAGAGAACGTATAGCCAGGGTGACCATATAATTCATTGTCCAAACTGGGAAACTTTTGCGAGTGAAAAGGAGGCTAAAAATAGTTAAGTGTCACTAAATGATTGATAACAACATTAACTAAACTGTCTGTGTAAACCAGGACATATGGCCATTCTCCTTAGAGCAGATGTTGTCCTTGTCTCCTGTGATGATAATTGGCTGCCATTATATTTATACTGTGTTTTTCTGAGGGTCATCAGTACAGTGCAGTCACCTCTATGCTCATATGGGAGGTGTTTGATTGCTTGCTTGCTTCCTTGTTTGTTTGGATAGCATAGATTGGGATTGAGGCTGGGATTGGATATAACAATGGCTCCTTGATATAAAAGAAATTGAAATTTTGTCAGAAAAAAACTCTCCAAAAAGTTATGTAGAGGGGACTCCCCTGGTGGCACAGTGGTTAAGAATCCACCTGCCAATGCAGGGGACACTGGTTCGAGCCCTGGTCCGAGAAGATCCCACATGCCGCAGAGCAACTAAGCCCGTGCACCACAACTACTGAGCCTGCGCTCTAGAGCCCGTGCTCCGCAACAAGAGAAGCCATCGCAGTGAGAAGCCCGCACACCGCAACAAAGAGTAGCCCCCACTCGCCGCAGCTAGAGAAAGTCCACGCACGGCAACGAAGACCCAACACAGCCAATTAAAAAAAAAAAAAAAGTTATGTATAACATAACCATAGTTCTCCATCTATAAATCAATTCCATGCCAGCCTCAGAAAAATGAGGAGGAAGGAGAAAAAGGGAGAGAGAGAAAAACACAAAGGAGTAGATGTCTATTCGGTCTTATCTTTAATTTTTCCTTTTTCCTATCCTCTTATTTCTCTGGCTGAAGGAGGTATTATAAGAGGCTTATAACTTTAACAAATGAGTTAAGCATAAGTTTTCATAGTTGAGTGTAACTCCCTTTGAGAGTTTCTGAATATTAAAACAACCGATTTCCTTTCCTTTTCTTTTATAGGAAAAAAATGCACATTTGTAAAGTGAGACAAGACTCCCCAAAGCAAAGTAAGTCATTGCTTTCACATCATTTTTACTTTTGACAGACTTAGGTTTCCAAGCTGCCCCTTCCCTCTGCTCCCAAAGCTCCTTGGGCATATTTCTAGTATAACACTCACACATTTGCTGCAATTTGTTCAATTGTGTGTCTCTTTTTCTCCACTAAATTGGGAGCTCATTGAGGCAAGAACGGGCTTATCGATCTCCATAGCCTTCTGTCATTTCCCGAGGTCTGCAGGCTGAAGGCGTTAAATGGGAACAATAAAAGCAAAAGGTGGAGGTGTGAGGCACATGTAAGGAACTGCAAGGAGGCCAGTGTGGGCACAGAGAGCACAGAGGAGGGTCAGGGCCTTGGGGTCAAGTTTAGGGTTAGGGTTTTTGTCTTGAGAGCTACAGGAGGCACTGAAAGGCTTTAAACAAGGGCCAAGTATGACCATATTTGCGTTAAAGACATCACCCAGTTTGCTGTGCAGAGAACAGATTGTAGGAGGGAGTGGCAAGAGCCGATGCTGGAAGACCACTTAGGAGGCTGATGCAACGGTCTCTGGTGACTGAACAGGGCTAAAGTTAAGGAAAGAAAAGCATTTGAAGGAGAGGGTGGTGAGGAGTGTCACGTGTAAGGGGGGAAGCAAAGGAAGTACAGGCCTGAGGACAGGCCACAACGTTTCTAAAGAAGAAAAACAAATGAGTTTTGCCTTTGCCTTCCTGGGTTTAAAGAGGAGAGCCTGGTTCATTCACTCTGATTCTGAAAAACAAGCCCTATTGGTGTGTAAAAAAAATCATACAGCCCCCCCACCCTTAGCCTTTTCACCCAGGGGAATTGTGGGTGCAGGAAACCCCAATCTCCATCACAGCGAAATAGAAATAGAAATAGACCTCTAATGGTAGAAATAAGGCCTCTAATGCTGAAACTCACAGACCCTTTTCTTTTTTTAAATTTTGTTGAAGTTACTGACTTACAACGTTATACTAGTTTCAGGTGCACAACGTAGTGATATGATATATATACCATATATATCAAATATATATAATATACCAACACCATACAAAATTATTATAGTACTATTCACAATATTCCCTATACTGCATATTATGTTCTCATGACTTATTTATTTTATAACTGGATGTTTGTACCTCTTAATCTCCATCACCTATTAACTCATACCCCCGCCCCCTCCCCTCTGGTAACCACCAGTTTGTCCTCAGTATCTATGAGTCTGTTTCTATTTTGTTATGTTTGTTCGTTTGTTTTGTTTTTTAGATTCTACATATAAGTGAAATCATACGATATTTTTCTTTCTCTGTCTGACTTATTTCACTCAGCATAATACCCTCTAGATTCATCCATGTTGCTGCAAATGGCAAGATTTCCTTCTCTTTATGGCTGAGTAATATTTCATTGTATATACATATACCACATCTTCTTTATCCATTCATCTACTGAGGGACACTTAGGTTGCTTCCTTGTCTTGGTTGTTGTAAATAATGCTGCAATGAACATTGGGGTGCATGTATCTTTTCAAATTAGTTCTTTTGTTTTCTTCAGATCAATACTCAGAAGTGGAATTGCTGGATCGTATGGTAGTTGTATATTTAATTTTTTGAGGAAACTCCATATTGTTTTCCATAGAGGTTGCAGCAATTTACAATCCCACCAACAGTGCAAAAAATTCCCATTTCTCCACATCCTTGACAACAGTTGTTATTTGTTGTCTTTTTAATAATATTCAGTATAGTAGTATGGTATTTGTACCATAGTACTACTATAGTAATAGCATACTACAGTAGTATAATATAGTTTGAAATCATCTAGCATGATACCTCCAGCTTTGCTTTTTTTTTTTTTTCTGCATCTTTTGAGGTTTCATACAAACTTTAGGATCATTTATTCAAGTTCTGTGAAAAACAGTATTCGTTTTTCCAATCCATGAGCACAGTATATCTTTCCATTTTTTGTGCGTGGTCTTCAATTTCTTTCATCTATGTCTTATAGTTTTCAGAGTACAAGTCTTTTAACTCCTGGGTTAGATTTATTCTAGGTATTTTATTCTTCTTGATACAATTGTAAATAGGATTGTTTTCTTAATTTCTCTTTCTGCTAGTTTGTTACTAATGTATAGAAATGCAACAGATTTCTGTATGTTAATTTTGTATACTGCAACTTTACTGAATTTATTAGTTCTAATAGTTTTTTGGTGGCATCTTTAGGGTTTTCTATATATAGTATTATATCATCTGCAAAGAGCGATAGTTTTACTTTTTCCCTTCTAATTTGCATGCCCTTTATCTCTTTTTTTTGTCTGGTTGCTGGGGCTAGACTTCCAATATTATGTTGAATAAAAGTGGTGAAAAAAAAAAAAAAGTGGTGAGTGTTGGGCATACTTGTCTTTTTTCTGATCTTAAAGGAAAAGATTTCAGCTTCTCATCATCGAGCATGATGTTAGCTGTGAGCTTGATGTATATGGCCTTTATGCTGAGGTATATTCCCTCTATATTCAGTTTGTTGAGAGTTTTTATCATAAATAGATGTTAAATTTTGTCAAATGCTTTGTCTGCATCTATTGAGGTGATCATATGATTTTTAGCCTTCATTTTGTTAATGTGGTGTATCACATTGATTTGTGGATATCGAATTATCCTTGCATCCCTGGAATAAATTCCACTTGACCACAGTGTATGATCCTTTTGATGTATTGTTGAATTTGGTTTGTTAATATTTTGTTGAGGATTTTTGCATCTAAGTTCATCAGGGATATTGACCTGTACTTTTTTTTTTTTCTGTCTGCTTTTGGTATCAGGGTAATGCAGGCTTTGTAAAATGAGCGTGGAAGCATTCCTTCATCTTCAATATTTTGAAAGAGTTTGAGAAGACTAGGTATTAACTCTTCTTTAAATGTTTGGTAGAATTCATCTGTGAAGCCGTCTCACCCTAAACTTTTGTTTGTTGGGGGTTTTTTGATTACTGATTTTACTGATACTAGTAATTGGTCTGTTCATTTTTTCTATTTCTTTCTGAATCAGTCTTGGAAGATTGGATGTTTCTAGGAATTATCCATCTCTTCTAGATTGTCCAGTTTGTTGGCTTACTTGTAGTTGTCTCTTGTGATTGTTTGTGTATGTGTGTGTGTGTGTGTGTGTGTGTGTGTATGTTAGTTTTAAGCTGATAGTTACTTAAGTTTGAATGCATTCTAAAACCACTACATTTTTACTGCCCCCCACCTATGTTTATGTTATTGTCATCATATTTCACATTTTTATTCTCTGTATCCCTTAACTTCTTATTGTAGTTATAGTTGATTTTACTACTTTGGTCTTCTAACCTTCATACTAGCTTCTCAAGCAGCTGTTCCACTGGCTTTAATATATATTTGCCTTTACCAGTGAGATATTTTCTTTCGTATAGTGTCTTATTTTTAGTTATAATCTTTCCTTTTCTGCTTAAAGAAGACCCTTAAACATTTCCTGTAAGGCCAGTCTAGTGGTGATAAACTCCTTTAGTTTTTGCTTGTCTGGGAAATTTTACCTCTCCTTCAATTCTGAATAATAACCTTGCTGGGTAGAGTTTTCTTAGGTTGTTAAGGTTTTTCCTTTCAGCACTTTAAATATATCATGCCACTCCCCTCTGGCCTGCAAAGTTTCTGCTAAAAAACCAGCTGATAGTCTTATAAGAGCTCCCTTGATGTGACTTGCTGTTTTTTTCTTGCTGTCTTTTCTCTCTTTAACTTTTGCCATTTTAATTATATGTCTTGGTGTGGATCTCTTTGGGTTCATCTTGTTGCTTCCTGGACCTGGATGTCTGTTTCCTTCCCCAGATTAGGGAAGTTTTCAGCCATTATTTCTTTAAATACATTTTCTGCCTCTTTCTCTCACCTTCAGGGACCCCTATAATGTGAATGTTAGTTTGCTTGATGTTTTTTCCAGAGATTCCTTAAACTATCCTCATTTTAAAAAATTCTTTTTCCCTTTTGCTGTTCTGATTGGGTGATTTCCACTCTCCTGTCTTCCGATCACTGATCCTTTCCTCTGTATCATCTAATCTGTTGTTGATTCCCTCTAGTGTATTTTTCATTCCAGTCATGGTATTCTTCATCTCCGATTGGTTTTCTTTCTTACATTTTCTAATTCCCTGTGGAGGTTTTCACTGTGTTCCTCCATTCTCCTGATTTTGGTCAGCATCTTTATGATCATTATTTTGAACTCTATCAGGTAAATGACTTATCTTCATTTCATTAGGGTTTGTATCTGGGGGGTGATTTCGTTCTTTCACTTGGAACATTCCTCTGTCTCCTCGTTTTGTTTGATTTCCTGTGTTTGTTTCTATGAATTAGTCAAAGACTCCCAGTCTTGCAGTCATGGCCTTGTGCAGGAGTAGCCTCTGTGTAGACTGTATGTGCTGAGCAGCTTTGGTGGGATGGCTGGAGCTGGGGTAGGAGTCGGGGGTGGAGAGCCGGAGTGCACCCCCCCTGGTGTTGCTTTTGGGGATTGGCTGGAGCTTCTGTGGGCCTGGAGCATGCAGCGGTCATCTTGGCAGCCTGGCTGGAGCACCTGGACTATGGTGGCCTCCAGTGCCTTTGAACCTGAGGAGTGTTCCAGTAGTTCCCTGCCCATTTGGCAGATGCTCTAGGGGTAGTAAATGGATTTCTTCACATAGAGTCTAGGTGCCTTTTAAACCTCTATTTTTATTGCTGTGTCCCCCACCCCGGGGTGGGGGGAGGGAGACGAATGTACGCATGGGCCCCTCAGTGATACCCCTCCCTCCTGCATGTTGCTGTATCAAGGACGGTGTTCCTGCCCATACCGTCTCTCCTACCCATCTCTATTTGGTCCTTCTGTCATTTATTGTGCAAAGCTGTTCAGTCAGCCCTCAGTTCTTCTTCAGAAAGAATTACTCTGTATGTAGGTGTAGATTTCGTGTGTCCACGGGAGGTGCTGACTGTAGGGTCTTCCTACGCCACCATCTTGGATCCCCACAGACCCTTTTCTTGCAGCAATAGTCACGGAAGTCCTAGATAAGCAGGGGAATTTATAGAGATGTGAGAATCTGGAATGTCAGTACTGAGGGAATATAAATCTTTACACAGCAAGGTGGACTGTATCGGCACAACCACCTCCCACGTAGGGTGATATCATGAGGCTTCTTTGTGAATTCTCATGTTTGCCTATTGAGCTAGTGTGTTTGCCTCTTTGCTGAGTGGCCAGAGCCAGCTGGTTTTAAGTACATTGGCTTTTGAAAAATTGGTCTGCTTATGTTTGTTTCTGCGAGCAGTCTCAAAAATGGGAATGTTCAGTTTAAGAGTTTCTTTCTCTGTAAAGCTTTCCTTGAGCACCAGCTTCCATACTGCCATCGTCCCCTGTCACCTACAGTAGAAACGACAGCTTTCCTCTGCATTGTGGATCTCTCTTAGATCCCTGACTGCCTCCTATGCTTGCCTGTGAGCCCCCTGAGGACAGGGACTGTCTGATTCTTCTTTGTCTCTCCAGTTCCTGGTACAGGGTAGACATGCAACAAATTTTAGGTAAGGAAGGACAGAGAAGGAAAGAGTGAGGAAGGTAGGGAAGTGTGATTTCCTATCCAAAGACCCACTGAATGTGTTTCCCTCCACTCAGCGTCTCAGCACAGCTCTGGCTGTTTCTTGGCTAGATGGCCCTGTCACTCCCCAGGGATGTGTTGAAGATCAGGATAGCTGGAGGAGGACTACCCCTTCTGTTCCTTGGCTCTCTGGTTGCTTATCTTTCAGTGCCCCTCTCCTCCCCTCCCAGAAACCTCCCCATGACCTGAAATTCATTAAGTGTATTTTCTTTCTCCAGATGAAGAAACATCACCTGCTCCCATCCAGGTAATGCAAACATTTCTGAGACTTTTTCTGAGATGACAGTAGAAATGCAGACACCTCAGATAGCAGAAGAAGACCTCCAAGACCCCTTCTGACCTTAATATTGAATTCTTTAGACACCAGTGCTTGTGAGCCCAGGGACATATGCAGAGCCTGACAGCAGAAGCAAGAGCCATCTCTGTTGCACAATTTATTGAAAGGAACTAATATTTATTGAGCACTTAGTTTATGCCATGCAGGGGGCTGAGCGCTTCACATGCATCATCTCATGTAACTGTCACGACAACCCTGTAAGATTTGTATTATTATTTTCCTACCCATTTTACAGACGAGAAAACTGAGACATTAAGTGATGTTCCCTCAAAGCCAGACAGCCGAAAAGATGGCAGGGGCATGATTCAAAAACAAGTCTCACTCCCAAATCCATGCTCTTTCTCCTGTACCTTGCTGTTTTGCTTTTTATCTCCTGAGATTTCACTGAATGAGACCTTCTCTTAAGTGGATTCTCTTTTTACTAATGCAGATATCTCTAGAATGGGTGGTTAAATATCATAACCCAAGCACTTTAAGGTGTCTTCAGATTGTTCTCTTATATAAGACTGAGCAGCCTCAGGGTCCTGAGACTTTGGGAATTACATAGTGTGGTCTGGGGTCACTCTGGGACGTGGGGCAGAGAATGCATGCCTGAGTAGGCTGAGTTCTCTGAGCAGCATGAGAACTCTGGCAGCATGGGCTAGTGGTTGGGCTGGGGCAGCCATGTAGGAAAACCAGACACAAGAGATGGAAGGGAAGCGGCCATGGCAGACAGACTTTGCCCAAGGCTGAACCTCTGTTGAGATGAAGTATAAAGGGAATGGCAAGAGGCCAGGTCTTGATGATGGCTGTCCTTTGACCAGCAGGAGAATGTTGACCAGGGCTCCTCGGAGGATCTGTGCTACACCCTCATCAATCACAGCGTCCTCGGGAAAAGGCCATCAGGGAACGCTGCTGAGGAGTGCTATGAGAACGTTCCCCTCAAGGCTGAGAGGCCCAGAGAGTCGCTGGGCGGAAACGGGACTGAGTATTCGCTTCTTCGTGTGCCTTCGGCCCCTAGGCATCCGTCCTCCCCAGAAGATGAATATGAACTTCTCATGCCCAGTAGAATCTTCTCTGACTCCCTGATATAGCCACATCCACTTATGCCCCCTTCTCAGGCTCAATCTTCTCATTTCTAATGAAGTGACTGGATCAGTACTTAATACCAGCAAATAAAAGCCAGGGATGGGGAGCTCTGGTTGAAGCAGGCATGGGGCACAAAGCCCTTTCAGCTTATCTCCCCCTCAACACACACACAACAGCCCTTTCTGTAGGGGTCACTGGAGAATGTAGTTTGCAAGCCTCAGGGACTCCTAGATCCTTCTCAATGTCCAACATCCAAAGATCAACCAACTATCCCAAACACCCACTCTTTGAGAAGGAAGTGACCATCTTTGGTTCTAAGTGGCTTTAAGAAATGGGCCATTCTACTCAGTGGTGGGAAGAACTCCCTGATCCCCTGCTCCTCTGTTCAGGTTCTTCCTATAAAATGTCCACATGACTGTCCTCTGAAGTCACAGGGAAGCTTCACCCATCGTAGTAAGTGCACCCAAAGGGGAGTCCTCATTCCACACGTGTGTAGACCCAGCTCCTCACTCACAGCCTTCCGGGTGGGCACCTGTGGCGTTCCTCTTACTCCACACCTCTAAGCAGTGTCCTTCGCAGAGCGTCCTTTGACTCATTGGCTCTGGTGGTGTGGTTGGTTACATGGGTTGAATTAGTAAGTTCCAGGCCAAGTTTTTATATATTTTTTATATATTTTTAATCCATATTTTTTAACTTTGTATTTCTCCCTAGAAATCTTAGGAAAATCATAGCATCAGAGAAGGATAGGGTAGATCATTGGAGATCCTTTAATCCCATTATCTTTTCTGGTTCAGAGGATAACTAGCTCAATGCAACATTTCAAGTGAGTGGCAGAACTTTACCTAGAGCCTGACTTCCTGGCTTCCAATTCAGTGCTCTTCCAATATACTACATAGAAGGGCCTCTACTACAGGGTATATGTATGTGTTAAATAATACGCCATGTATAAACTATGAATAGAGTCCACATTGGAAAAATCACACACACACACCCCTCTTCTCTAATGAGCATTTCTCCCTATGCCCCAATTATTTATTTTCCCTTATCTTTCTTTTAGTGTTTCTACAATTATGCCTGTCCCCTAAAACAGGGGTCAGCACACTATGGCCCACAGGCCAAATCTGGCCGACTCGCGGTTTTGGTAAATAAAATGTCACTGGCCCACAGCCCGCTCATTTGTCTATGTACTGTCTGTGGCTCCTCAACTTCAGGAGAGTTGAAAGGTTGTGATGCACACTGTAGGTCCTGCAAAGCCAAAAATATTTGTTTTGTGGCCCTTTTCAGAAAAACAGTTTGCAGACTCCTTCCTTAAATAATCATAACTATAGATAAACTAAACAAAAGTGCGTTTGGGTATCGGTGTAACCCGTAAGAGCTAGTACCAATAAAATGGTATGGAAATATTAAACCATAAATTAGGGTGAGAGCAAGAACAATTAGCAAATTAGACTATTTCTGTATGCACACCTGTGTTCTCAACTTCCTGTTTTATTTAACCCGTAGCTATTGTCCTAATTTTAGGGGTGTTAAAATAGTAAAAAGTTTGTTGAGATAAGCAGTAGATGCATTATGAGTTTAATTACTGTTTGTTCCCCAACCGAACCAAAGTTAAATCATTTTGCTATTTAAAGTGTGCTAGGGGGCCCAGCAGGGATAAATCCAGTGACTTAAGGTTGGATGTGTCAACACAGGTTTGCTGAGACTTCAGCCAGCTGATGGTCTTGATCTAAGAGCCAATCACATCTTAATATCTTCTACTCCACTAACTTCCTATTTTTAGCAAAATTCTTCCACACGGAATCCTAACTTTGACCTTTGGCCGGGATTCACTCAAGTTCAAAAGGAGACATGCATGAGAGCAGGGAATACAGTACAAGATGTAACATGGCTTAGGGCAAAGAATGTGGATACTGGAGTCAGATAATCAATGATTCGAATCCTGGTTCCCATTCTTCCTCCCTCTGAGAACCTGAGCATGTAGATTGGAGGCTCAGTTCCATCACCCATAAGCAGGAGCATTATATTCAATGCATGTACATCATCTGTCACAGATTCTGAACAAACGATATCAAAGAGTAAAGGGATACAAAACTCTTTATGATGTCTATAGAAAAACATGTGCTGATGTGCTTGGTGATGCAGGGCCAACTGGCACTCTTCCAGCGAGGCAGAAACACAAAATTGCTGGGGTTTACACTGGGATTTTTCACGTGGACGTTGGACCACTGTGGAAGTTGATTGGTTTAAATATTCTTAGTACCACATGATAAGTTGTAGTTGTTTGAGTCTTACCCCATGAAAGAATTACTTGTCCCAAATATGTTTTATAGGGAACATGTTAAGTATAAATGCTTAAACAAAGAAAATTGTTCTTATAATGAAATTTAGAGGGATTTTGAAAGGGAATTATTTTTGAGCAGGAGAACCCTTTGGGAGTGCTCTGAAATAACTACTAGGGCTGTATATAATGCTCATCTATTTTCCATAGATTTCAGGATTTCTGATGAAAGTAGGGTACCCTCTTTACAGAAAATGTACATTCACACACACACACATAAATATCTGTATACAATTTCAAGGGGTTGGGGATGCAACCCCTAAGTTAAAGAATTCCTGTCCTTGATAAGAAACTGAGGATTTAAATTGGTCCCTTAAGTCACACATATAATCAGAAAATTCCCCTCCCTGATGTTGATCTTAAAACTATACATTGCCAAAGTTCACAGAGGCATATTTTATGCAGTATCTGCAGGCTTTGTGGTTTCTGCTTTAAGTTCATACTAGTAGCTATAAATAATCTCTTAGTCTGTGAATAAATTTTTACATAAAACAGAAGAAGACAAAGATAGGTCAGGGAAACCTACCGTTGACAACAAATAAATTCAAATGCTCACGTTTTTAAGACAACCTTGGGTGACAGATGCTTCAAGTATGCTCAGGAATGGAAAGGCATAGGTAGAACAGGAAAGTTGAGTCCCCAAGATTCCACAGGAGCCTTCAGAGAAAAAGGAGATTCTGTTTACATTTATCTGACTCTGTTCTTTTCCAAGCCAACCTACTGAGTTCAGAAAGCTACTTGAAAGCCACTTGATCAGAGTGTGTCTCGGTTCTGTCAACAGTTAAATGGATCTGTGTAAGTCTCTCCCGCTTTCTTAACAGAGGGATCCTTCGCGAGGCACTGGGTGAAGCGCTGAGTGGTCATTATCACCCCAGAGACTCTTGTACAGTCTGATAATCACAGCTCTCAACCCATCCCTTCCCCCTCACCACCTGTGCTCCTCATGGATTCCCAGATGGTAGCCAAGCCTGAACTGAGCATGACCCTGGGGTGCCCACCAGTTGGAGGCCATTGATCATGTGTGGTTGCCCACTAGGCTGGACTTAGCTCCCCAAAGTTGTGGAATTCTGGGCTGGTCCTTCCACCTCTCCAGACCTTGGTTTCCTAACTGTAAGATGAGAGGGCTGCCTTCTGTTGCTAAGGGGATAGTGAACTTTAATCATAAAGGAAAGATTGCTGCTAGCAATGCAGTAATAGTGTGAATTAGCTTATTTTAAAACAATGAAACAGTAATGGGAGCAGAGAAGGGAAGACATAGAGATTTCTCCCATTTTTCTCAGCACTAATCAGACTCTGAATAGGGCAGAATCCATGTCCAGAGTCCACATCTAAAGGGGAAAGGAGAAAACATGCAGCTCATCCTAAGACACAAACATGTGTAAAGGGAAGCAAATCTGTTTATTCAAATCCCACCATTGCTTCAAGGTTCAGCTCCAGACCTACTTCCTAGGCAAAGCCTTCTCCCATTAAACTATACTTTTCACCCTTTTCTCTGACCATCACACAACCCTGCAGTTTGTCTTTATTTATTTTTAACACCTATTTTTTCCTGCTGTTTCCTGTTTCATCTGTGCAGAGCCTGACTCCCTAATAAGACCAGTGGCTTTTTTCCTTATTATCATCCTCTTCTTCATTGATATATTCTGTAGCCTTTTGCAACACAGATCATTAAAAAAATCTGCAGAACAAAGTTAAATTGAAAGGGAGAAAAGAATAGGACACATGGCTAGAATTTTTGTCAGTAATGGGCGGAGGGGCAGGTTCCCCTGATCTGGCTGTATCCTTTCTGCCTGTACCTAAGTGACTCCCAGAAAAGACCAGTTTTTTTTCTCAAATCCTTCAGTGAGGGACTTCCCTGGTGGTCCAGTGGTTAAGACTCTGCTCTTCCACTGCTGAGGGCCTGGGTTAGATCCCTGGTCGAGGAACTAGGATCCCACAAGCCACGTGGCCAAAAAAACAAAACAAAACAAAACAGAACAAAACAAAACAAACAGAAAAAGCCTTTCAGTGATACCACAGATATTCGTTGAAACCTTCTTATGTACCTTCATTATGCTCTTCATGAAGATGTGTGATGGCCAATCAATTCATCTCCTATAGCACAACAGTATGTAAGTGCCATTTTCCCCCAAACACCTCAAAACGCTCTAGTCACAAAGTTCAGCTCTTTCCACACCATTTGGGCAGAAGAGTCAAACTCACAGAAAATCCTCTCTATGACTTTCAAGTGGTCAGAACCCAAGACAAGGTGCCTGCATCTTGGTGGTTTCCAAAAGAGAGGGGAAGATCAGAATCAAACCCGGTCCTGCCTCCAGACAGGAAACAGTCCTTCCTTTCAGCCCCAGGCTCTTCAGACACCTGGTCCTGCCTGCGGGGCCCCGGGGGGAAGTGGAGAGGAGAGACGGTTCCCCCCTGCTCCCCCGGCAACAGGAACAGGGAGAGGAAGACACAGGCCAGCCCAGTTCAATCTTACTCACTCAGAAGGGGAAGCTGCCCTTGGGGAAATGAAAAGGTCACTTCCAACACCATTTACTGCGAGAACATGCCAACCCAAATCCTGGCCCTGGAGAGTCAACCCCTATGAAGCAAAGGTCAACGTGGCAATGCGGAGGCAAAAATAAAGTTCTTCATTATTTTCTTAAAAGTACAAACACGAAGGTTTAGGTTTGACATATAAAATAAGAGGAAGAAGGGAAATTCACCTGTTTCACTAGTTGGAGGAACTATCCTCAAAATGAAACACAATGTTATCTTTTAGTTAAATAACAAAGCACATTCACATTATGCAGAGTCCTGGGTCATAAAGAGCCCCAGGCAAATCTAGCCGGAGACTCGTACTCCAACACATCCCAGAAAGCAGCTGCCCCCAGCCTGACGTCCACCCAGGGCCAATTTAACTGAGATACTGAGGCTGAGAACCTCTCATTACATGACCACAAAACTCTGCTGGAAATTTCCAGCAAAGCCATTTTCCTAACAAGACACTTTGTTCCCTCATGACAGGTAATTCTATATCCGTAGACGACCAATAGAGTCGCTCTTGTTCACTACACCCTCACCCCCCCCCAAAAGGATCTGACGTTAAACTTCCAGCAGTTTATTTCTGAGCGCGGTTCTTCCTGTTTCACAACTATCTTCAATAAGATACACAATCAGTGCCTGAAGACACTGAATCCTACAGGAAGGCTAGTGACTCTGGACAACAAAAACCAACATGTACTACCTAGAGCAGACGGTAAGCAGTCTTAATGATTCTCCGATGAAAGTTGATGAAAATATAAATGGAGAAACCATCCAAAATGAGAGTCGTGTGTTCAAAACTAACATGGACCCGTGTTTCCGTAAGAGGTGTTCAGGAGTCGCAGGAACTATACACAGAAGGGAAATGAGAAACACACACCTCATTTCTGTAGCGCTACATAACATTGGATGGAGTGCCAAGGCTAGTTTGCTGAGATATGCGGCTATGGAAGGAGACACAGACCATGCTGCTTACGTCTGGTGAAATGCCTGCCTTTTCCTCACAGCCTTGCTTGGAGGTACATCAGACATCAGGGTGGGACGGAGGATTTCAGGGAGCGATTGGCTCTGCTCTCCCTCACCTCGCCTCTCCCCGTTCTCTCGCCACGGGCTCAGGCTGGCGGGATCCTGCCTCAAAGGCCACCCTTACCCTGAAGACAGCGTGTCCACGTGTGGGTGGAGGCAGAGAGTGCTTCAAGACCAGCAGCGACCTGGCCCTGCAGCTCCACCCGCCGCCTGGTCACCCCGCCCCATCTGGACCCAGCTGGGGCAGCCCTGCGTGCTGTTTTGCTGGACGTAGTGCCAGACTCTAACTGTGCAGAATCAGGAGAAAAAGGGCCGTCTCCAGCCCTGTAGTCACTGTGAGTCCTTCTACGTTAATTCACAGGATCTCTTCTGTAAAACGGAATGAATTCTCTTCATCCCAAAGTTCAGTGGAGTGCTGCTTTCAGACACAGATCGACCTCGACCACTTCATTCTGAAAAGAAAATACAAAGTCACCATTTTTTAAAAAGCATGGTTATTCTAGTATAACTGATTCACTTTGTTATAAAGCAGAAGCTAACACACTATTGTAAGGCAATTATACTTCAATAAAGATGTTTAAAAAAAAAAAAAAAAAAGCATGGTTATTCTAAACATTTATGTTTTTATTTTATTTCATTGGGTTTGATTATAAACTCTAATGTAAAAGTGGAATATCTGTAAATTCCTAACAGAGGAGGTTTACTCTTCAGGCAACACACACACACACGCATGCACGCACACACACACATGCACACATGCGCACACGCAGAGGCACACATGAGCACACACGCAGGGGCACACATGCAGAGGCGCACACATGCACACACACACACGCACGCACGCACGCAGATGCACACAACTCCGAATTCCTTTCAAAAGGCAAATTACATTGTTTGCTTATTTGCTTCGGTATAATTCATGATAAATAACATTTTGACGAGGCCTTTTGGATGCAGAGGACATTTTAACAGTCTTTTTTTCATAATCTAACCATAAAAATACCTCTAAATTTTCATTTTTTAATACAGCACAATATTCAGCGAGACATTTTGATGAGGGAAATGGAGCACAGCTGGCCTGACTAAAGCAGAGGTACCCAGACAATGACTCGGGACAGGACATAGGGGACCCACGTGCGCCACAGCAGGGTTCTGGCAGTTGGTGTTTGGGGCTGGATCATTCTTTGCCATCAGGAGCTGTCCTGTGCATTGTAAGAGGTTTAGAAAAATCTTTCTGGCCTCTTCCCACTAGATGCTAGTTTCCCACAAACACTCCCCATTGTGACAACTAAAATGTCTCTGGACTTTGCCAAATACCTTGGAGCGGGCAAAGTTGTCCTGGCTGAGAAGCAGTGCTCTTTGGCTATAAACTCTGTGTTTCCTGGGGAATCTATAAACAACCTAAATGTTTTCCCTCCACACCCCAGGCAGTCCTTTCGAGGGCAGAATGCATACACTGGCCTCTCTGCCAGCAGCCAGCCCATCCGTTTACCCCAAATCTGTGCAAACGAGATTCACTATTCTCATTGCCTAGAGGTTTTTCCTCTTCTCTCTCACATTAATCAGTTTTTGCTTTTGTTCCTTACTCAGTCTACTGGTTAACTCCCTCACATGTCAGACAACACTACAAAATAACTTACCCCACGTCCAAAATAACTCATGCAGCTGTTTTACATTGTAAAACAGATTTCCCCTCCTTGTCCCTGGACCCCTCCCTCCACTAGGTGAAGAAGCTCAGAGGTAGAAGGGGGGTGGGGGCAGTGATCCAATAAAAAAATTCCCTTAACCTTGAGGACATTATGCCAAGTGAAATAAGTCAGACAGAGAGAGACAGATACTGCAGGATCTCACTTATATGTGGAATCTTAAAAAACCAAACTCATAGGGGCTTCCCTGGTGGCGCAGTGGTTGAGAATCTGCCTGCCAATGCAGGGGACATGGGTTCGAACCCTGGTCTGGGAAGATCCCACATGCCGCGGAGCAACTGGGCCCGTGAGCCACAACCACTGAGCCTGCGCGTCTGGAGCTTGTGCTCCGCAACAAAGAGAGGCCGCGACAGTGAGAGGCCCGCGCACCGTGATGAAGAGTGGCCCCCGCTTGCCGCAACTAGAGAAAGCCCTCGCACGGAAACGAAGACCCAACACAGCCAAAAATATACATATAAATAAAAATAAAAATTAAGAGCTTTGAGATATAATTTAAAAAAAAAAAAAAAAAACCAAACTCATAGAAAAAGAGATCAGATTGGTGGTTGCCAGAGGTGGGGTGTGGAGGAGGGGGAATTGGATGAAGGTGGTCAAAAGGCACAAACTTCTTATTATTACAAGATAAATCAGTCCTGGGGATGCAATATACAGCATGGTGACTATCATTAACACTGCTGCAGGGTACCTTTGAAAGCTGCTAAGAGAGTAGATCCACAAAGTTCTCCTAACCAGGGAAAAGAAACTTTTGTAACTATACGAGGTGATGATGATGGCTGTTAACTACACTTATCACAGCAGTCATTTCCTAATACATGTGTCAAGTCATTATGCTGTACCCCTCAAACTAACACAGTGCTATTGGTTAATTATATCTCAATAAAGTAGGAAGAAAATATAAATTTAAAAATTCACTTATGACTCTTAATATTAAGGGAGGTTTTTATTTGTAGAAGGCATCAACATGATGCCTGCAGTTAGGCCAAAGGGTTGTCATATTTCCAAATTAGAGGATGAGAAATACACACAAAATCCCTTAGGAATCCAAATTACAAGCTAATTTAAGGTTCTGACTCTTCAGCACACACACAGGAACCCCAAAGGAACTGCAGCCCGGCTCCAGGGAATCCTTGGAATTCCTGAAATTGTAAAATTCAGGGGGAAGAGTGTGTGCATTTTTTCCCCCGGAGAAGTTACAAGGCTGTCTCCCAATTCTCTAAGGGGCATATGAGCCAAAGAACTTTAAGAACCTTTGCTCTTTGTAGAACAGAATTGTGGTTGCCAAGGGGGGTGGGGGTGGTGGAGAGACGGACAGGAAGGTTGGGATTAGCAGATGCAACTATTATGTATGAGATGGATAAACAAGGCCCTGCTGTACAGCACAGGGGACTATAGTCAGTATCTTGTGATAATGGAAAAGAATATGAGAAAGAATGGATATATATGTATAACTGAATCACTTTGCTGTTCAGCAGAAATTAACACAACATTGTAAATCGACTATACTTCAATAAAATAAATTTTTTTTAAAAAGAGGAAAACGTTAAAAAAAAAAAAAACAGGGCTTCCCTGGTGGCCCAGTGGTTGAGAGTCTGCCTGCCAATGCAGGGGACACGGCTTCGAGCCCTGGTCTGGGAAGATCCACATGCTGCGCAGCAACTGGGCCCGTGAGCCACAGCTACTGAGCCTGCGCGTCTGGAGCCTGTTCTCTGCAACAAGAGAGGCCGCGACAGTGAGAGGCCCGCGCAATGCGATGAAGAGTGGCCCCCGCTCGCCGCAACTAGAGAAAGCCCTCGCACAGAAACGAAGCCCCAACACAGCCAAAAAATAAATTAATTAATTAATTAATTTTTTTTAAAAAAAGAATCAGATTTATATTTAAAAACAAAAACAAAAACAAACTTTGCTCTTTGAAGAATCAGAATATCATCTTTGTGGGACAGCGCCTGCCTAGCTCCGCACAGGAGCGGGGCGATACCTCGCCAAGCCCACCGCACCGATGAACACAGGTTGCTGGCGTCAGTACCCCCGGGCCTCACTGGTCCCTCCCAGAGGCCTCACACCCCTCTCTTCCCTCCCCCTGGACTTCGCTCTGAGCTGCCCCTCCCTCTGCCCCCCTGCCTTCTCTGCATCGCTCTTCTTCCTTCCTCACCTCCCAAATGGTCACTGTCTACCCTTCTACTTGAGAAGGGACTGATACTCATACTCCTGAAAATATCAAACACCGCCCATGCTCTGCAAGGTGGGTGGGGGGGGGTCACAGAAACCCCCATCCCCAGGAAAAATGCCTGAGAGAAAGAGTACCGTCTCCTGAGGGGCAGAAACAGCGTCACTCGGGCCTGCATCCCCGAGGCAGAGTCTGAGGTTCAGTTCCAGGTCTTGTGTCAGGCCTCATGAGCCACCTGCCCTCAGAACGCGGACCTGCCAGCCTCATAATCATCCTCAGCCTTGTCTCACCCTCCTCCCACCCCCTGGCGTTCATTTAGAAAGTGCTGGCGGGCTTTCCTGGTGGCGCAGTGGTTGAGAATCTGCCTGCCAATGCAGGGGACACAGGTTCGAGCCCTGGTCTGGGAAGATCCCACGTGCTACGGAGCAACTGGGCCCGTGAGCCACAACTACTGAGCCTGCGCGTCTGGAGCCTGTGCTCCGCAACAAGAGAGGCCGCGAGAATGAGAGGCCCGCGCACCGCGATGAAGAGTGGCCCCCGCTTGCCGCAACTGGAGAGAGCCCTCGCACAGAAACGAAGACCCAACCCGCCATAAATAAATAAATAAATAATTCTTTAAAAAAAAAAAAAAAAAAAAAAAAAAGAAAGTGCTGGTGACCACAGCTTTACAGGAGGCTCAGAAAGTCAAGGTCAGTCACCACGCAGCAGGCAGGGTGGGCCTCCTCTCTCTCTGCCGTACACAGGAGTGGGCTGAAAGGTCCTTCCTTCCTTCCTTCTCTCCCTCTCCCTCACCCCCTTCTTTCTTTCTAAAATTCCTGTACAGGGGTCAGAACCTCTTCACTCCACACAGTATGTTATGTGCCTGGCCCAGAGACACACTTCATTTATTTAGAGGCTCAGGGAAGAAACTATTCATTGATGTGACTTTCCCAGTGAGCTAAAAGTTGGCCCTCTGAACGTCATTCTTTTTATTCAGTTGGGAGAAAGAAAGCTTTAAGAACTGCTTTATAAAACTCTCTGCCTTCCCAGGCCAAGATCAGCCTACTTCCACTTTCCGTTCCCAAGAATCAAGTGTCATCACAGTAAATGCCTCTTCTCACACCGTGTGGTAACATGTGTGCTTTATAATCTGTTGCACTCTCCTGACCCTCAGCTGCTGGCCCCGTGCCTGCCACTCACCACACCTCCTTCTCGTTCACCTTTTTCATTCATTCAACTAGTATTTACCGCTGCTGATGTGCAGAGTGTTTCTGATGGGTTGTGGGTGAAAAACCATCCAAGACTGTTGGCATTAAACAAGAGCTAAAACCTCTCCAAGTGAGGAATCAGAAGTGGGAAATGAGAAGAATGGGAAGTAAGGCCAAAGCTCAGTGCAGACAGACGTGAGGGAAGGAGGTCTCGAAGGCTGGCAGTCATCTCACCTTTCCACCTTCCTTTCTGGCAGGTTTTGTACAACGTTCTCAGATTCTGACAAGTCGGGTATCTTCTATGCTTGTTAAAAAACATATCCATTTCCCCATCCTTTTCTTAGTTTTAAAAGTGGATGAGTAAATGTATTACAATCTTCTACGGAAAGAGATGAACTTGCCTTTTTATGTTCCTCTATTAATATCTTAATGCAGCGGTCCCCAACTTTTTGGCACCAGGGACCGGCTTCATGGAAGACGACTTTTCCACAGACTGGGGGTGGAGGTGGGAGTCGGGGGGGGGGGGTGTTTCAGGCGGTAATGCGAGCGATGGGGAGCGATGGGGAGGCGCTTGGGGAGCGCTGGGGGGCGGCAGATGAAGCTTCACTCACTCGCCTGCCGCTCACCTCCTACCATGCAGGCCGCCTCCTAACAGGCCACAGACCGGTACCGGTCGGCAGCCCGGGGGTTTGGGGATCCCTGTCTTAACGGACTCAGTGGCCTTCAATAGAAAAAGAGACAGATTCCCCATACTGAGGTCATCTTTCAACAACTTAACTATATCGTTTACTTCAAACTCTTCAGCACTTGCTTCTCTTGTGAGACTACAGTGTTTCCATGAAGGTTTCTAATGATATTGTGATGTGGGATATGGGGCTTAGAATGTGGGTGAACCACAGCAAGGAAACACGTAGCAACCGTCATGTTTATAGTTTAGCTGTTTCCGTAACATTTTTTCCAGTTGCTCTGTCTGCTCACGGACGGCAGGGACTGGGTGACCTCCGCGGAGCGTGGAACATCATCTGCTTAGAAAACAAATCGAGCCATCTGCCCTGTCTGGTTCACTTGTTTATCATCACAGCTCTGCCTTCTGATGTGCTCGACTTACCAGAGAACCGGAGGGACGCTGGATCAAGCCCCAGAGTCTCACAACCAGACACGTTCTGATCATGGAAATCCTGCTGCAAAACGCCCAGCGCCAACTCCTCACTCATCACGTACTTCATAAAGTTGTGGTCTTCCGACGGAAACCCAAAGTGCAGGTGGTAGGTTATTGTGGCGTTTTCACCACTGAAAGGCAAACCAAACAGAGACAGTTAAAAATATCAACAGAATCACACTGCAACTCAGGAAACTGATTTTAGGAAAAACATCTTTTTAGTTCTGCATTCCCTCCCAGGACAAAAGAGCAAAGAGTGTACTGCCCTAGAAGCCCCTCATCAATGCATCCATCACACAAAGTTGAGGTGATCCTAACCTCCTCCTTCCACCTAGAACCCATCCCCTAGGAGTCCGCCAGGAGAGGCCATGCAGGGGAGATACTGACTCAGCTATTGTCAACGAGGCTCCAAGAGCTGCCCAACACCAGCCTTTACCCCTGAGGCAGACCAGGGAACCCCTTTTTTCCTGTTCTCACACCACAGCCTCTCCCTGCCCCAACAAGTGCGTGTCAGAGCTACTCAGTTTAACCAGTTCATTACTTAACCTATAAAATGTTCAAGGTAGGGCCCAAAGCTCCCTGCCATCGGCTGGATGCAGACTCCTAAACTCTCACAGATGGGCCTGGGTATCAGCAGCAAATCATACCTCCCTGGTTTGTCCCCAAAGTGAGAAACTTTTTCTGTCCCATTTCCACTTCCTAAGGTTTTGCAAACTCTCAGTAAGGGGATCTAAGGAAAGGGAGTTTTCATCTTCTTAGAACATACTTTCCCATTTCTAAAATAAAAATAATCATGAGGCTATCCTCAGCTAATCAACAGTCTATACAGCTTGTTAAATGCTACCTTAACATTTAGATTTCTCAACAGATATCCTTTGGTTCAAGAAGGCCTAGATTTTTTAAAAAGGTCCAGATTAAGAGCCAGCAATAAAATATTTAAGAGTGGCCACATCTGAGACCCTCACCCAAGGGCAAGTTTGTTTTTGTTTTTTGTTTTAACATCTTTTTTTTGTTTGTTTGTTTTTATTATTTAAAAAAAAATTTTTTATTAACATCTTTATTGGAGTATAATTGCTTTACAATGGTGTGTTAGTTTCTGCTTTATAACAAAGTGAATCAGTTATACATATACATATATCCCCATATCTCTTCCCTCTTGAGTCTCCCTCCCTCCCACCCTCCCTATCCCACCCCTCTAGGTGGTCACAAAGCACTGAGCTGATCTCCCTGTGCTATGCGGCTGCTTCCCACTAGCTATCTATTTTACATAAGGGCAAGTTTTGCAGACAAGCCAGTCCCAGGAGTGAATCAGGACACCGTCCCTGCCAACGACTGGCAAAGAGCTCCCTCTTGTGGCCAGAGGTCACATAGGCCAATACTCTTAGACTGATGCGCTGACAGTTGAGGTTATAAACTCCACTACAGCCAAGAGATGTGCCAAACCCTGAGTTTCATACAAATAACGTACACCCGGGACTCTAGAGAAATTCACAGTTTCAAGGATGCCTCTACAGACAGGTGAAAATGTGCTTTCAAACTCTAAGCCAGCTACTCTGGTTTGCAGGTGCCACTGCTTGTTCCCAGTGCTTCACCCTCTAATTATAGCTAATGATGGTCAACATCTTGATGCGCAGCCACCCTGCACACCCACAGGCAAGGACTGGGGTTTGCTAACAGAACGGAGCAGAGGTTGACTTGCAGAAGATCAGGCCAGAAGCGGAATAAGAGGGTCGTGCTGCCTAACCTGGCCTGGCCAGCCCCTCCTAGTCCGTCCAAGTCAGGTCACAGGAGGAACTGACATAAGGCTGAATTTTGAGGGGAGAGGAGGGATTTTTCAGGGAAGCAGAGAACCTTGTGGGCTTTGCCTCAGCTGCCCACCACTACAGTGGGCCCAGAAGCTGATGAACCAAAGGACATTTTCCCAGGTTCCTGCTGGTGGGTCCAGGACTGAGATGGGATCCACCATGGATACAAGCCCGTCTGCCAGGGATTCAGCTGCTTCCTTCCTGCCCACATGCGGCAGCAGGCTTTGGAGGCAATGCGTTTGTTTCTCAGTTCCACACTGTTGAAACTCTGTCTGGACTTTAAAAAATGAAACAAAAATGTTTCCCAGCAGAATTTCTTTATCCAAAAATCCTAAAACCCTTGGGTTTTTCTTTCAAATAACTTTTATAAATAGATTCTCTCACGTTACTCTTCAGATTTTGTTTTAATCAGTTTTCTGATGGGTTTTTCTCAGTGTTTATACCCCAACCCGTTCGTTATGCAATCCCATCTCCTCTAGACCCCGTAATATGGGCTGGATTCTTGGTAAGACTCTTTATGCTCTGAATATCCTTCCTCTCTCACCTCTGTCTTTGAATTGTAAGTTAGGGCAAGCGCACAGAGGAAAGTTGGGTCTGATTATGCATTTCTCCCTTTTCTATTGGCGTTTTAATACCAGTAATTTATGAATAAAATAGGCTAGGTCAAAAGTGTCACCATAAGGTAGCATGCACACTGGGGGTCCATAAAGAAGGAGGAATAGTGTTGTTGACAAGGCAACCTGCCACTGTGTTTTCAGACTCCAGATCCCTTTGGTCTTACCCCACTGTGCACCACTGCTTCATGTGCTTCCCCTCCCAGGTTTGGGAAACTTATGGTTTGAGAGGAGGAACCTCAATGTAAAATTGCCTTTGATGGTCACATTCCAGGGATATCTCAGGCACAGCAGGTAATAAAGCTTTGCCTTGTAAATCTTGTCCTAACAATATAAAAGGATAATCAAATGATCCTTCTACATACATACACACTTTTACCTAAGTGTCTATAGACATATACAAAAACATTAGAGATTAGGAGGAAACTAAAAAGGAAACAATATGTATGTGTGCATATATGTTACACATGTATAATACACAAAGTATATATGGTAAATACATGCACAGAAGAAATCACACAGATCAGTGATTGTTGTTCATTTTGTAGAAGGGATTGGAATTCACTGCGGAATTGACTGGCACATGAAGTTTCCAGGGGTAGTGGGGCAGGGGAAGGCAAGATGTGTACCTTTCCGGTAGCATGTATCTTTATTTATTTATTTTTTTTTTCATTTTTTATTTTAAATTTATTTATTTATTTATTTATGGCTGTGTTGGGTCTTCGTTTCTGTGAGAGGGCTTTCTCCAGTTGCGGCAAGCGGGGGCCACTGTTCATCGCGATGCGCGGGCCTCTCACTATCGTGGCCTCTCCTGTTGCGGAGCACAGGCTCCAGACGCGCAGGCTCAGTAATTGTGGCTCACGGGACTAGTTGCTCCGCGGCATGTGGGATCTTCCCAGACCAGGGCTCGAACCCGTGTCCCCTGCATTGGCAGGCAGATTCTCAACCACTGCGCCACCAGGGAAGCCCTATTTTTTAATATTATACAAGGAGCATGAACTTGTATATGACTTGTGTTCCTCAAAAGCAAAAGCCAGTACATAATCACATCATTATCTGAGATCTATTTCTATTTCTACTCTTAGCTTATTCGAGCATCTGCTGGGAAACAGAAATGGTTTGTCTGGGCTTTTCCTCTATTCCCTGTTACTGTGTTGAGTCATATAATTTATCTGGGTTTCATTTTTTTCCTTCGTAAAATAAGGGCATTGAGCTAGTTGGCCTCCAAAGACCCTCCCGGCACTGACACTATGGTTCTGTCTTCCGTTGGTCCCCTCCGTGCTTTGAGATTAGGGCGGTCCTTTTTGGTAACTAGCGATGAGTGTCGATTTCCAGAGAGACACCAGCACGTAATGCTCCACATTCTTACCTGAAGTCTATGCTTTCAACTGAAGTAAAGTAACGGCTCAGAGCTGGTGATGAACTGTACACATCTGTGAGCTAAAACAAACAGGGTCAAATTAACAACCACACACATTACTGCCAGATCGTACTGCATATCACCTGATGAAGCAAAACTACTCCTAAGCAAAGGAGATCCAACTCTAGGGAGGAATTAACTTACCTAGAGGCTCTGGATGAAGAAACAGGAAGGGGTGGGCCCCTCACCAACCAAAATTCAAGTTACCATTCATTTCAAGGGATCTCACTTGTAAGGACCAAGTGACCAGGCTGGGATTTTCAACATCTCATATGTTGCGCTGAGACCTGTGGCCTAACTGGTCGGCAGCCTGGGCCCACACAGACCTGAAGCGCCATGAGCAGGAGCGAACCCCCGCGGGGCTAGGAAGACCGCAAACCAGGCCACTCAGGGCCCCGTACATCACCGAACAAGGGCCTCTTCTCTCCTTTCTCCAGGGCTTCACTCCAAGGAGAAAGAGCCACGCTGTTTCTGGATAATGGGACCAAGTGGGGGAACAATGGCAAAGATACAGAGCTCTTATTTTATCCATGAAGTGTTGCAACCATAAAAAATAATGACATCTGTGTTCCCAACTACCCAGGTTTCATGCCTTCACATTTTACCATATTTAGTTGAGCCCTTTACGCGAAGAAACCCAACACAGCTAAAGCTACTCCTACACACTATTCTGTTTTTCCTCCTCCCTCCCCACTACTAACCAGTGTCCTGAAGCTGGCATGTATCCTTTCCATGCATGTTTTTATAAATCTAACGCTCCCCTGTGTAATCATAACTATACATAAATTTAATGCACATTTTTATTCAAATAAAACATACCATATTCTACATAATCTTCTCTGACTTGCTTATTTTCACTCAAAATCACATTTGAGGTTTACCCATAATGGTACATCTAGATGGAGGTCATTCAATCCGACTCCTAACTCTGCAAGGATTCCATGAAATGACTTCTCCACTTCATCCCTTCCCCTCCTGGTGGCCATGGGCTTTGTTTCCGATTTTCTCCTGCTACAAACTATGCTGAGGTGATCTTGCTTGAACATCTCTGAGCCTCTCTTCTTATACAGGTAAGAGTTTCCCTGGGCCGTATACCAAGGGATGGACTTGGGTCCAAGAGTTAGCACATCTCCACCTTAACTAAGTCTTTCTGAATTGCTCTCCATTTCACTCCCCTCCCAGCAATGTATAAATGCTCTATTTCCCACAGCCTTGCCAGCATTTAATGTTACCAGATTTTTCCATTTTTGCCAATCTGATGAGTACAACATCGTGTTTTACATCGTTTTCATTGGCAATGTCTCGCTTTCTAGTGAGGTTGAGTATCTTTTTGTTTGTTTATTAACTCTGTGGGATTTCTCGCCTTTGAATTGCCTATTAGGGCCCTGTCTTTCTCTTGGGTTGTCTTTTTCTTATCCAAACTGATTGGTGTTACATTCTGGACACTAGCTGTTGGGTTTGTGTCATAAATATCTTCTCCCAGTCTTTGATTAGTCTTTTCATGATGTTTCAGAGATGTGAATTCTCACCTATAGCACCCGAGAACTTGTGGCTGAATGTATTTACATTGCATCTCTTTAAAATTTACTTTGAAAGTTAAATGCCTTGTTCTTAGCAGGCAGGAGGACAGTGCTGGGATCTGGGTACACCCCCCAGCATGCACCCAGCTCTGAGGCTGGAAGCAAGCCCACGGCCAGGCCTCTGAGAGCCCGGCCAGGCCCACTCCTGCCGGCCTGAAGCCTCAGCCCTGACGTTGTTCTAGAAATTCCACACCCACGGTTGGTTTCCCCCATGCTGGGCCTGACACGCCCCGCGGCACCCATCACGGCTCGGTGCCTCACTGTTTTATCCAGCAGCAAACAGCAGAACTACCCCCAGGAAAACCTGCCCACCTGTCTCCCACCCATTCCAAGCGGAATCTCATGGAGGCTGTATCCATATTTCGCTCCCACTTAACTCACTGGTGACAATTCATTCCCTCCAAGGTAGAGCAGAGGGGATTAGAGCACCTCCTCTAATCCTGTCACTATTGCTATGATCTGCATAAGAATCTGACACAAGAGGCATTGCTATCTCTGCTATCTCTCCCTTTCTCACTGATCAAAAAAGAAAAAAATTCCAGGCATTCGGGGAGGTTACAAAACATGGCCCAGGCCACTCTGCTAGTAAAGGGATTCAATCCTAGATGTTACAGACACTAAGGCCAGCTTCCTCATGTTTTATCACACCACCCAGTGGAGATGAAGCAAGGAGGAGAGTGTCTCCTTCTGAATATCAAGGAGGAAAGTAGCATAAAGTGTTAAGAACTTTGGGGGAAAACGACTGGCTCATCTTATAGTTTTTGAGCCCCAAGAGAAAAGAATATTGCCAACAGGCCGACAGTCATTTAGAAAACCTGGGAGGTTGGAAAGTGGCTCTTCCAGGGCTGCTCAGAAGGACAGGGAAGAAGATGAGGATGCTATAGACGGGATTATTTTTCAAGAGCTGAAAACAATAACAACAATAATGCCACTCTCTTCCTTTTAGATTGAGCTTCTTATGTCAGGAATTATGTTTGTCCTTCCTTCTTTTTTCCCTCCCTCTCATCCTTCCTTTATTAATCCTTAGGGCCCTAATCACTGTGTTTTGCACATAGTAGGTATTCAGAAAAAATTTTAAGTTAAAATTTTATGTTAAGAGATGGAGTGGTATACTAGATCACTTTCAGTGTCCACTCTAACATTCTTTTTGGTGGCATGGTCCCCTGCTATAATTAGGACATATTGACATATTTAGGAGCTGTTAACCACACTACCCACTTTGGGACCAAAAAAGTGAAAAGAGGGGCTCCTCACCCCTTGCTCTGGTGTCTCTCACACTATGCCTATGAGGCTGGGTACAAACTGAGCTCAGAGCCCAGTGAGCTGATGATCACCAGAGTCAGGCACAGTGGCTCATCAAAAACCAGCTTCCAATTATTTACAATAGCCAAGATATGGAAGCAACCTAAGAGTCCATTAACAGATGAATGGATCAAGAAGATGTGGTATATACAGACAATGGAATATTACTCAGCCATAAAAAAGAATGAAATTTTGCCATCTGCAGCAACACGGATGGACTTTGAGGGCATTATGCTAAGTGAAATAAGTCAGACAGAGAAAGACAAATACTGTAAGATAACAATTATATGTGGAATGTAAAAAATAAAACAAACTAGTGAATATAACAAAAAAGAAACAGACTCACAGATACAGAGAACAAACTAGTGGTTACCAGTGGGGAGAAGGAAGCAGGGAGAGGCAAGATGGGGGTAGGGGATTAAGAGGTACAAACTACTATGTATAAAATAAATAAACTAAAAGGATATATTGTACAGCACAGGGAATATAGCCAATATTTTATAATAACTATAATTGGAGTGTGACCTTAACAATTGTGAATCACTATGTTGTACACCTGAAACTTACAATACTGTATATCAACTATACCTCAACTTTTTAAAAAGTGATGTTAAAAAAACAAAAACAAAAGAAAACAGATTCCAGAGGAAGAGGGATGCCTTCCCTGCATCATCAGAGTGGTCAACGCTAATCCTGCAACAAGCATGTGGGTTGAGCTATGACACCACAGGGCTAACGGGCTGGCTTAAGCAGAGTATCGGTCCCAATCCTAAGAGAAGGAAACTGGCAGTGAGATATGAGAGGGGCCAGGAAAACTGTGCTTAGAAAAGCAAGACAGTAAAGCAAAAGAGAGGGCACAGTGTTTCAATATCCACTCCCATTTACCTTCCATGTCCAGAAACTTCTGGAAACTGGCCTAAGTGGAAGAAAGGGGTTCTTGACCTGATAATTAGATAGTAATATCTCTAAGTTCCTCATTTTTGTTCCTGAACGTATTTGATTGGGAAGCCAGTGGCAGGAGTCATTTCAGCTCACTGCACCTTACGTTTATCACCTGCAAATCAGAGAATTCTTTTTAAAAATGTCTTACAAAGTTCTTTATACGCACCTCATATGCACCTGTGGGTATACAGGGAAAGTGCGGTGATTTCCGTTTATCAGAGCAGGAACAAGCTCAAAGAGGCCTGTGAACTTGCCCCAGAGATCTGCCAGCCCCTGTTCCTCAGCCACTACACGGTGATGAGTTAAAAACACCTGTAGAATCTGCTCACGCCTGCTTCTGTGCAAAAGAGATACGGCTTTAACGTGAGTGATTAATATCCAGTTCCCTTCGACATAGAGTGTCCAGTCTGTAACAGGTAACGCATGTGGATGTTGACTCACTTGGTTTCTGCTCGGCCAGTGCAAAAGGCCTCAATCAAAACAGCACCCAAGGGACTTCCTTAGTGGTCCAGTGGTTAAGACTCCGAGCTTCCACTGCAGGGGGTGCGGGTTCGATCCCCAGTAGGGGAACTAGGATCCCGCATGCCACGCGGCGTGGCCAAACAATTAAAAAAAAAAAAAAAAAGGCAACCAAGAGGAAAGTAGCAACAGGCTATTCACTCAGCAACTTGCTCTGGAAGCAGGTGGCAGGAAAGGAGGAAAAGGGAACTGCAGATAAGACATAAACAAGGAAAAGAAGGAGGAAGAGAAACCTGGAATAATCCTCGCAAGGTACAAACTCCTGTGATCAAAGGGGCAATCAAACGGTATGCACCTGGCTGCCCAGAAACTGACTCTGGGGTGACCTAGATGGAATCAGATGGAAGCCAAATAAAGAGGGCTCACTCCATTCAAACTATCAACTGCAGGGAAGAGGGTAACGGACGGCAGGCTAGTCTTGCTTAGGTTTTCTTATCAAAAACTTTTCTGGGTCTGGCTGTGAACCACCCTGTCTTTGACAAGGTGACCAGGACTGCCCACCAACCCTGGGGGTCTGGCTGCAGAGACCCCCTATTGCACAGAGGCTCATTCTCGTGCATTTCCTGCTCCGTGAATGATGTCACCGTCCACCCACGTGGCCACCCAACCAGGAGCCTGGAGCCACACTCTCCCTCAGACCCACATCCAACCAGCCATGAAGTCCTACTGAGGGAGAAGACCTCTGAAATCTCACTTGAACCTTAATTACTCCCCCTGACATTGCCCTAGTTCAAGGCTCTCTCATTTGTCACCCAAATTATTGCAACACCTTCTAACTAAGCGCTCTACTTCCAGTGTTTTTCCACCATCACACAGAACAACTAAAATCAGAAGCTGACCATGTCAGCCTGCAGATTAAAATCTTTCAGGGCCTCGCCAAAGAACACAGAAACCTTCATGATCTGACCCGTCCCCTGCTGTTCAGCCTCACCTCTGCCAAGTCCGCTACACAGTATGCAGGGGCCATAGCACACTGCTGGGCACATCCTCTAGTGTTCCCTGCTCTCTAATCTGGAACACCCCTACTTCATATTTCAAGATTCTTCCTGAGTGTCACCTCCTCCAGGAGGCCCTGCGCGCCTCCATCCCCAGCTCCGTGGTTATACAAAACACACTGTACGTATCTCAGTGATGGAACATATCACACTGTTTATAACTATTCAACTGCTTCCTCTACTTGGACTGTGAGGTCCCACTGAGGGCACAGACCTTGTGGCCCTGGCACCGGGCATGCTGTCGAGCACATCGCAGACCCTCAATGAAACTTCAGGTTGAATCAAGTATAAAGACCAGAATGAGAAACAGAACACTATCCTCCAGGATGCACTTAGCTGGAGGCCAGGGCGCCTCCCTCTGGCTTTGCACTACAGAAAATCCATTTCTAAGCACCGGGGTCTGCCACTGTCCAGAATCCAAGCTTGAAGCTACTTACCGGCTAGCTCTAAGCCAAGTGTTCCAGGAGAATTCATACTCTAACGCTAAGAACCCAGTAACAATGCATAAGGTATCTTACCCTTTTCGTGAGCAGGTCAGGCAATTTCTCTTCAGTTACACAATCCTCTGGAATCTTTAGCATAACCAAGAATGTTTTATTAGACGACAATTCAAGTATTTCATTTTCATCCTCATCGACATAGGTTACTAAAGAGAATGGGGGGGTATAAAAAGTAAAAGTAAACACACGCATAAAATAATAAACTTATTTACTCCATTGGCTGCTATACTTAAAAAACAAACAACGAATATTCATCAAGGATAAAGCCTGGACACAGTAAGCAAGAATAAGCAGAAATGCTTTCTCTTCTCAGTAAGGCTGAATAAAGACAAGGGCTCGCCTCTATCATGATATAAATTTTGTTGTTTTATTTGATGCCACGGGGGGCTCAGATTCCACTGAACACAGACTGGGAGAAGCGCGGTGGGAGCAAGTGGGAAGAACATGAACTCCTTTGTTAAACTGACCCTGTAGCTTAGCTACATGCACAGGTGTCAAGGCAGGCGCTGGAGACGTTCTGGAGGGGCCAGAAAACAATGGGGGACGGGGGGCAAGGAGCAGGGCAAGGAACTTTGCTGAATCCCCTTCGGTTCTGTACACATGCTGAGGAAGTTACCATCATCGAGCAGAACAGCTTGGGGATTAGAATCTGAGAGCGTGAGCATGAAGTCATCGCTCTCCAGGATGTCCCACAGGGGAATGTTGACACACTCTGTTTGCACTCAGAGCCCCAGGGCTCACGGGACTTACATTCCTGGGACAACAGTTGGCTGCTTGTGTTCTAAGGACTCTGAGCTAACTGATTTTTTAAGCAGTTAGAGCGAAAGGAAAAACACCCAAAGTCGGAGCCAGGAGTTCAAAGCTGGCATGCTGGCACTAATTATGCTCCCCTGGTTTCCTGCCGGGGTCACTCGGGGACCACCTCTCCGGCCCCAAGAAAGGCGTGGGTGACTGGAACCAGGTGTTTGCCATGAATTTTTTTTCTGTAATCCCACACCTCAAATGTACCATTATCAGCCTCTTTTACTGGACTCTAAGGCCACAGTGGCATCAATTCTGGGTTTATGATGGAAGTAAGAGTCCTGGTCCTTATTCCCTTAGGAAGTCTGAAGTGTGAGGCATGAGGAGCAAGGGAATGTGCAGAAGAATTAACAGAGCGGACCAGAGGCTGCCAGTCTTAGCAAGGCCAGCGCAATGTTGGCCCCTGGCTGGAATCTGGAACTTGGATCTCTGGAGTGTTCTCACGTTTCCTGGTAAGAGTGGCTGGCTGTGCCTCAACTGTTTGCAGAAACAGTGTGTCTTGTGCTGAGCCTCTCCTTTCCTGCTGGGAGTCTGGAGTTTTGGTGGGTACCGGGCAGAGCCTGCCTATGCGACCAACTCCAATAAAAACTGAATCTCTAATGAGCTTCCCTGGTGGACAACATTTCACACGTGTTGTCACAACTCATTGCTGGAGGAATTAAGTGCACTCTGTGTGACTGCACTGGGCAAAGACTCTTGGAAGCTTGCACCTGGTTGCCTCCATATTTTCCTTTATATCCTTTAGCTGTAATAAATCAGTCATCTTTATGAGTATATGCTGAGTCCTATGAGTCTTACCAGCAAGTGAGTCTTCAGTCTCACTGAATCTGGGGGTGATCTTGGGGACCCCAACACAGGGAATTATCCCTGCATCCTTATTTGTTGTAAGTCATCATGTTATTTTTGTCTGAGAATAAAAGTTATGCCCTCAAAGCAGAAAACTTGCAAAGTATAGGAAATTGTAGCAAAGCAAGAAAAAAATTACTAATAATTCTTTAATCAAAAGGTCCCCCCATATTTTATATTATATATTTGAGGTCTTAATGAGAAGGTAACTTGTATACTGCTTTTTGTTGTTTGTTGTCATCATTTCTTATCTGTCTTGATTCTTTTGTTGCTGTTTACATATCAAAAGCCATTCCCCACGTGTTTAAAATTCCTTGCAAAGATTATTTAATGGCTGCACTAATGTTCTAAAACCATTTAGTGTTTTTATCTTTCCAATTTATAAATGCTGCTGCAATGGGTATCTTTGAGCTCTACACCCACCACATACATTTCCAGAGTAGATATCATTGCCTCAGAAAGGAATAAGGATGCCAGAGAATGGATACAGGAGTCACAGAACTGCTGAACTCAAGGGCAGTAAGAAATGCCAGGTTTGCCATTGTATATTCTTGCCTCCTTTGCCACAGACTAATTGACCATAAGTGCATGGGTTTACTTCTGGGCTCTCTATCCTGTTCTGTTGATCTGCATCTCTGTTTTTGTGCCAGTACCATACTGTTTTGATGACTGTAGCTTTGAAGTATAGTCTGAAGTCAGGGAGCCTGATTCTTCCAGCTCTGTTTCTCTTTCCCAAGATTGTTGTTGCTATTCAGGGTCTTTTGTGTTTCCATACAAATTTTAAGATTTTTTTGTTCTAGTTCTGTGAAAAATGTCATTGGTAATTTGATAGGTATTGCAGTGAATCTGTAGATTGCCTTGGGTAGTATGGTCATTTTGACAATACTGATTCTTCCAAGCCAAGAACGTGGTATATCTTTCCATCTGTTTGTGTCTTATTTGATTTCTTTCATCAGTGTCTTATAGTTTTCATAGTACAGGTCTTTTGCCTCCTTAGATAGGTTATTCCTAGGTATTTTATTCTTTTTGATGTGATGGTAAATGAGATTGTTTTCTTAATTTCTCTTTCTGATCTTTCATTGTTAGTGTATAGGAAAGCAAGAGATTTCTGTGTATTAATTTTGTATCCTGCAACTTTATCAAATTCATGGATGAGCTCCAGTAGTTTTCTGGTAGTGTCTTTAAGATTTTCTATGTATAGTATCATGTCATCTGCAAACAGTGACAGTTTTACTTCTTTTCCAATTTGGATCACTTTTATTAAGAAATGCCAAGTTCAGGACTTCCCTGGTAGTCCAGTGGTTAAGGCTCTGTGCTCCCAATGCAGGGGGCCCGGGTTCGATCCCTCATCAGGGAACTAGGTCCCACATGCATGCCGCAACTAAGGAGCTTGCCTGCCGCAACTAAAGAGGCTGCGTGTCACAGCTAAGGAGCCAGCACAACCAAAATAAATAAATAAATAAATGATAATTTTTTTAAAAAAAGGAAGAAAGAAATGCCAAGTTCGTAAAGAGGTCTCCAATAATAGCTCTAATGACATATACTTAACTTGTATTATCTGAATGAATCTGTACACAACCTGGCTAAATATTTGTGTGTGTTAAAATAACAATAACAGCAAAAAGATAGGCTTACTCAGTCAGCAGAATTTTTATGTTTTTAATGGGATTTAACCTAGTCAGTATTTCCATGTAGAGAAAACGTCTTTAAAGAATTGTAGTACAAGGGCTTCCCTGGTGGCGCAGTGGTTGAGAATCTGCCTGCCAATGCAGGGGACACGGGTTCAAGCCCTGGTCTGGGAAGATCCCACATGCCACGGAGCAACTAGGCCCGTGAGCCACAATTACTGAGCCTGTGCATCTGGAGCCTGTGCTCCGCAGCAAGAGAGGCCGCGATAGTGAAAGGCCCGCGCACCGCGATTAAGAGTGGCCCCCACTTGCCGCAACTAGAGAAAGACCTCACACAGAAACGAAGACCCAACATAGCCAAAAATAAATAAATAAATAAATAAAATTTAAAAATTGTAGTACATACACAAAGGACACTGGAGGCACACAAAAACAGCTCTTACGCGGGAATATAAGAAATGAGGCTGGAGAGGTAGGCCTTAAATGCCAGATGTCTTCAAGAGATAATGGAGGTTGTTAAATGCCTCCCAGGAAGGAGATGAGGGTAAACCTGCTGGTGACAGATGGGATGAAATGGAACTGGGGGAGATTGGAGGCAGAGAGGCCACTGGACAAGAATGGGAGAGACAGATTTCGATTGACAGCAGTGGGAAGAGGAAGGAAGGAAGGGAGGGAGAAGAAAGACCAGGATGGTGGAAACAGAGCTGTCTGTAAAGGCAGCCAGACTTAGTTTGAATTCCAGCTCAGTTAGTCATTAGCCATGTTACTTGAGCAAGTCACTTAAATCTCTGAAGCAGTTTCCTCAACAGAAATGCCTACACTGTAGGTGACGGTAAAGATAAGAACCACCATATATAAAGTATACAGCACAGAGCCTTGCAGTAGGCAGGTAGTCAATTTTGAAAGTTTCTATCAAGACACTACCAAGGAACGATTGATAAGACCTGGTCATTACCTAGCTATAGGAAAGAAGAAGAAATCAAAAATGTTCCAAAGTATCAAGCCTAGGTAACAGGAAGAATAACAGCTACTGTATTAAGCATTATGCACAGATACCCTGCTATGCGCTTGTAGTTTTTACCTCATGTAATCCTCAAATCAACCCTATTAATTAAATATTAATGTTTTTATTTTAAAATGAAGACATTGAGGCTTAGAAAAAATGCATAATTTGTTTAGGTCAGTCAATTGAGCTAGTAAGTAGGAGGGTCAAGGTACATTTATAGACACAGATTCAGAAATCATTTATATTTTACAAATGTGGAAACTGAGGCCAAGAGCATTGAAGAATTTGCCTAAAGTTACACAATTGGATGAAATAAACCTGGCCTCATGACTCACCATGAAACTATAAAAGGTGAGCTCAGTGGAGAAGGGGATACACATGACTAGTAGTTTCACATGGATAATGATTAAGATGATAACAGTTATTTCCAGGTACAGAACTCCAGCAAAGTGCGTGACTAAAACTCAGGAAAAGTGTTCCAGGGGGCACCTCCGAGAGGGGATGGCTGCTGCCTTGGGACTAAGTGAGCTTCTCAAGGGAAAGAATGAAGAATGAGAAAAGTGAGAAGGCTGAAGACATGCTTCCTGCAATCACAACACGGAGTCAAAGGCAGAAATAAAGTCCTGAAGTCCAGAGTTCTGAAGGCCTGGAAGAGTACAATACAGTGGACAGAGCTGAAGGCTGCAAACAGGGCAGGGGAAGGGAGAAAGGCTGTTGGGTTTTTTTTTTTTTTGGTTTTTTGGTTTTTTTGTTTTTTTAAGCAGATATTCATTTTTAATTATTATTTTTATTTATTTATTTATTTTTGGCTGTGTTGGGTCTTCGTTTCTGTGCGAGGGCTTTCTCCAGTTGCGGCAAGCGGGGGCCACTCTTCATCGCAGTGCGCGGGCCTCTCACTATCGCGGCCTCTCTTGTTGCGAAGCACAGGCTCCAGACGTGCAGGCTCAGTAGTTGTGGCTCACGGGCCTAGTTGCTCCGCGGCATGTGGGATCTTCCCAGACCAGGGCTCGAACCCGTGTCCCCTGCATCGGCAGGCAGATTCTCAACCACTGCACCACCAGGGAAGCCCAGGCCATTGGGTTTTATGATCAGACACTTGCTGTTGACCTTTGGAAGAACAATTTGGGACCAATGGATACAGTGGTTTAGGAGTGAGCAGGAGATAAGATCCAAATACAGACCTCTCTTTCTAGAAGTTTGCCAGTGAAAAAAGAGGGAGAGAGAAATATATAAATGAAGTAGCATGATGCTGACGGAAGATTGCTCTGAAGGAGAGACTATGTGAGCACATTTGAAGAGGCCCGAAAGGATGCTTAGAAAGAAAGGGCTCTATCTGAAGGTCCACAGGTCAGAAGAAGCTGGAGAGGATTCTATGGAGAACACAGGTGGAGAGGTCAGTCTTGGGAAGGCAGGAGAACATATGAGATGTGAGGGAAAGAGAAGCAGGTGAAAATGCAAAGAAATTTCAAGATACTGGGCTTGCTGTCTGCCTAGGATTTTCCCATGAGTCACCCTATACCAGGGAGCAGCCTGTGCAACTCGCTTGTCTGCCAGGACCATGTGATGTCATAAGATGTGGTTCTTATTCCCAACTCAAGGCAAAACAAACCCATCCAATACAGCACCACATAGGAAGTCCCTGCTTGCATCTCAGTACCAGAGTCTCCCCTACTCATAGAAAAGCCCGTACGGTAAGAGAGCTGGGGGACATCACATAAGGGTTCCTAGACTGTTAAAACTGGTCACCTTTAAATCATATTTCTAAGCATCCACCTACTTGTCACAGTTTGGTTTCTGTAACATTTAAAATATTTTTCCCAAACCAAGGAAAGGTTTCACCAGTTAAGGCATTCCTAGGGTCTCTCCCCTCACTGTTCGGACAAATTAGTAAAGAAAGCAGAATCCTTGAGGATGCTTATCTGATTCTCCAAATTATCCAGACAGGAAAGGACTTTGAGAGAGAGGAAAACTTTTTTTTTTTTCCTTTACCCTTCACACCAAGGAATTTATAATTCCTTAGGGAGAAAGAGAAAATCCATTAAATACTTTTTCCCTAAAGAGCTGGGACAAAACCAGGCCTCTAGATTTAACAGGAGGGATTCCCTGAGCTCTGCCCACGCCCCTCCGCCAACCCCAAACTGTCCATTTTAAGAAGGTTTCATTGTCTCTTGTGAGCCTGGTGGAGTGCTAGCCTCTCCTCCACACTGTGGACACAGCCCAGGCTCAATGCCTTAAGCCGAGCCGTGATCCTGAATTTGCCATCACTTCAGTGGCATACCATGGGCAGACTGGGGGGAGAGCCCCCTCCAGGTGCAGGCAAGAAGGGGTGCACATTCTGTAGAGAATTAATAATAATAAACCTGACCACAGGTTGGTCTGCTTGTATTATCACCATATCATGGCCATTCCTATCAATGTCAGTGACAAGATACAGCTCCCCACTGGGCACCTCATTCTGGGTACCCTACTGGCTCCTCCCCAAATTGGATATCTTTCTGTACTGGGATGTATTTAGTGTCCCCTCTGGGTCCACTCCAGCTCCCCATTTATCATCACCTCCACCTCTGAGCCTCAGTCTGGGGACTACAGAGCCCCGAGACAGGAGAGTAAGGAGTTGGGAGAAAGGGAAGGAGGAGGGGAATGGCAAAGGTAGGTCCTGAGAAACTTCACTTCTTAATGAACCAGACAGCATCACTTCTTAACGAATGTACATTCATTCTTTTTTTTAAAATTGAAGTATAGTTGCTGTACAATGTTATATAAGTTACAGGTGTACAATGTAGTGATTCACAATTTTTAAAGGTTATACTCTATTTACAGTCATTATAAAATACTGGTCATATTCCCCATGCTGTACAATATACCTAATAGTCTGGATTTCTTTCTCCCCTACCCACTTATCGCCCCTCCCACATTCATTAACGAATGCACAGCCTTCGACTCTCCCACCTGCCCTTTTCCCAGACAGCAGCATTTTCTACACAGCGCCCAGAAGTTCTACCAATATTCGATTCATATCAACGGGCTTGACAATTGGACAATGGCTGATTTTTGCAGACTGTCATCCCAGAAGTGCCCGTGGAGCTGCTCTGGGTGAGGCTGGGACTGTCATGGAGGGAGTCCTGTCCCTGCTCCTTTTTACCCATTACACCCCCCACTGCCTACTATGACCCTCCCCACAAGCCCAAACTCTTGAACGTTGAGATGCCAAGTAAAATAAAAGTATTTCCCTGATTTAAAAAAAGTAAAAGTTCGAAAATCTCTCTTACGGCATTAACATATTTTAAACACAATTTTATAACCAAATTGAAAACAAAGTTTGCACCACAAGTGTTAAAAAACTCTTCCCTGAATCTGATCCTGTGAACTCTCAAGTCCCCCTGAGAAACTGTGGAGGGAAATGGAATCCCTTCTTCTGCAGGTTGCTCTTCGTGATTTGAAGAGGTCAAATGACTTTCTGAGAATGAGAATGGAAGGCAGCTCTTGGGTCTTGAGCTTTTTTTTTTTTTTTTTTTGGCCACTCGGCTTGCAGGATCTTAGTTCCCCAACCAGGGATCGAACCCATGCCCCCTGCAGTGGAGGCATGGAGTCTTAACCAATGGACTGCCAGGGAAATCCCTGGGTCTTGAGCTTTAGAATCCTAAATATCAAACCAACCAAATCTGTGGCACCATCCTTTGTTATAACAAAGGCCAGATGCCAGCAGATGGTTCAGCCAACTTTTAGGACAGCACTGGCTGGCTGTGATAGGACAAGGCTGTGTGACTCAATTTCAGTTTCAATATCCACATGTGGGAGATGATGGGAAGAGGGAGTATCAACACTCATACCAAAGCCATTGTCCTCAGTGTGATGAAGGAGGGGCAGCACCTCTTACCAACTTCTCCCTACCTCAGGACCAGCCTCTGGCCTCAAAGACACAGCCATTCCACCTCAACACTGCCTTAAGTAACTAAGCAAACATGGTGCCTGCCTGGGAAGCTCACATGCTAGAGGTTGGCACACCTCATCAGAGTTTTCCTATTTCTTCAGGTACTATAAAACTTTGAGACAGCAGATGAAAGGGTTGGGACAAGGGGGAACAGGAGGTGAGTGACAAATGCAGTTCCTTAGGAGAATTCCCAGGGCCCCCTCTGGAGAAACTCAGGGGCTGCCATTCTTGCTCTCATCCTGTAACTTGGTTTGCTATGGAGAGTCCGGCTCAACCTTTATCCTGTGGTAACCGGATCACCCTCACAAGTCTCCCAGTTCCAGAAGAGCCCCCCTCACACCCTGGTACCCTACAATCACCCACACATAGAAATGAAACCACATTTCTTCTTTCCTATTTTGAAATTGAAATATTGCCCACGGGGGGGAGGGGGTGTGCTATATTTATGCATCATAAAAAACAATACTGATAATCATAAAAAAATTAGCAACTACCTAAAAGGTTTTAAAAAGATGTGGAAGAGTACATCATGCAGTCATAAAAAAAAAAATGTTCACAAATAATTTTTAATGAATTGGCAAAATGATCTCAATGTAACATTAAAATCCTGAAGGTAAGCCACAGGATGATAAAAAACAATCTGATCGCAAATTATTTTTAAAATGCAAGTAAGAAAAAGACTAGAGAAAAATATAACAAAATATTAATAATGTGGATGGGCTTTATGGGTAACTGAACATGTACTATGTTCATATTCATAATAAAAAATAAAATGAGATAATGCATGTAAAATATATATTTAGCACCATGTGAATTTTTGTTTTGTACCACATACAACACAAATAGTGATTTCTAAAATAAGTTAAAATAATGACAGCTTACAGATACATGGTTCTATAAAGTTTTTTAAATGCTTCCAAATACATTATTCATCATTTTACCATTACAATAATATACCAGGTACATCAGATAAAGTTATCGTTATACAATAATTACCTTTTTACAATAATTATCTTTACCAAACAAATTATTTTAAAAACTTTTCAAACACGCATGTGTAAGATACAATAAAACATAGTGTTTATGGAAATTAAAAATTTAAGAAATCTTCAACATCCAATGGGTAGCGTTTAAAGTAAAACAATGACCCCCATACTTTTTCCAGAGTTCATAAAACATACAAAAAAGAAAATAAAAAAGAAAAGCAAAAATCATGTATATCTCCCATCTATACAACATACCGCAAACCAGTTTTAAATTCATCTTATAAACGATGAAGTAGCAGTGAGTAGGTCTTTGATTTCAGCGTTTAAGTCATAAGCATTACATGAGTTCTCAAAATGCATCAATTTAGTCCTGTTTAAATGCTCTTACCTCCAGTCAGACATAAGCTTATGATGATGACTATAACGAGACCCAGGAAAACAGAGGCGAGGACCATCCACAGTTTGCACTTTCCCACCAAGTTCTTATTACAGGAGTTCCAAGGGCTTTCCTTGTCAGCCTGGAAAGCAGACGGAGACTTAGAGGCACTCATTTGGTTTCAACAAACATTTTTTTTTTTTAATAATTCTTTATTTATTTCTATTTTTGGCTATGTTGGGTCTTCGTTTCTGTGCGAGGGCTTTCTCCAGTTGTGGCGAGCGGGGGCCACTCTTCATCGCGGTGCGCGGGCCTTTCACTATCGTGACCTCTCTTGTTGCGGAGCACAGGGTCCAGACGCACAGGCTCAGTAATTGTGGCTCACGGGCCCAGTTGCTCCGCGGCATGTGGGATCTTCCCAGACCAGGGCTCGAACCCGTGTCCCCTGCATTGGCAGGCAGATTCTCAATCACTGCGCCGCCAGGGAAGCCCTCAACAAACATTTTTTAATACTCACTATGGGCCAGTGACACAGAAATGAAGGCAGCAGGATCCTGACCTCAAGGGGCTCCACCCTACTGAGGCAAGTTTACAAAAGGACAGAATGGAACCTCACAAAGAAGTTAGCAAGAAAATGCTCTGGGGACTCTGAGGTGGGAAGGACAGGCAGGATTTTGAAGGATGGACAGAGAAAGGCATTCCAAACCCAGGAAAGAATATCCTCCGTGTCGACTCATAATGAAATTGGCCAAGAGATGCATCTGATAGGAATGTGGGTTTCAGAGGCAAGTAATGAGAGTTAAGATTAGAGGGAGTGAAAGGTTGGAGCATATCTGAGAGGGTCTTGAATGCTGCCAGAGCAGTTTGGACTTAAATTGGCGTGTACTGGGAACCCATTGAAGGTTTCTGGCACACGAAAGCTGAGTAGAAGATTAAGAGAATCATGTATAGTTTAGACCAAGAAAAAGCTAAGAACCTTCTGCTGGGGCCCAGACTCTATGTAATAAGGGCCTGGAAAGGGAATGAAAGGGAGGACAAGGATGGGAGAGATACCAGAAAATAGCTGCAATGTGTGTAGTGAGGCAGAGGGTGGGGTCAAAGTAAATAATTTCAACCGCTCTGGTCTACTGAACACCAACCCCGTTTCACTGCATCTGAACAGCCCTGTAAGGGAGGTATTAACCCATTTCAAAGATGCAGTTGGGAGAGATTAGCCAGGACTAATCCCTGCTGCGTGACACTGCCCCGCTCACTCGTTCTCCCATTGGTCTACAGCGTCCCCCAGGCACTGTGTGGGGCTCCAGGTTATGAGTGCGCCCGGCCACCTCCACTCTCAGTACTGCCACCTGTCCCTAAAAGGTCCCATTCCTCTCCTCCTACTTCCTACATGGAGACCATGGGAAACAATGGAATATGATGGGGAAAAAAATGTGTTTTCTGTATCAGGATCCCAATCCCAGCTATACCACTTAAAGGCAGGGTGACTATCAGCAAACTCCTTACTGAAACTCACCAGCCCCAAGGTCCTCACCTGTAAAACACGTAAGTAATAAATCTAGCTCACAGGGCTGTTATAAAAACTAGAGATCACGCACGTGAAGCACTTGCTAAACAAGGGTAGAGTGGAGGTCACACTTCGGAGCCCCTGAGCGCACTTGACACTGGCTCTCAACACACAGGAGGCAGTGGTTACGTGGAGTATTCACCTGCCTCACCAAGCGGCAGCAGGCACTTCCTGAATCTGTGCCTCCTTAACTTTCTCTCCCATCGTGATTTTAGTGGCAGCCATCAGAAAAGGAAACTGTCCACGCAAGGACTACAGTTTAATCTTTCTCAATGAGAGGGTCCAAGCCTGCATATCAGAATCACGTGAAGGGGAATTTAAACAACAAACACCTAGGCCCTACCCGGACCCAGGGGATCAGATTGCAGGGAAGGTGGGAGCGGCCCCAGTTTGTCAATGTAGACTTCCCAAGGTAAATCAGCTGCTTTACGAGGGGTGGGCCCCTGGCCTGGAGCCTCCCTGCTCTTCAGGAACCAGGTCAAATCTCTCCTTTCGTGGAGGCCTCCCTACCAGCCCACCCGTGGAGAGATCTCCCAGTACACACAGCTAATCTGCCGCTGCCACTGCCTGCCTTGTCTGGTTTCAGGTCTGAATATAAACAGATACTGGCCTTATCTTCCTAGGGAAAGTGAAACCACACAGAAGGAAGGGTGGCTCTTAAAATTCCCCTCTCATATCCCATACCTCTGCCTCATACAAGTAACAGGCACTTAATAAATGTGTGTTGCTTAGTTATAGTGGGCGCCCAAAGTTTTGAGAAGTTCTAGAGTGGTCACACTTTGGAGCCCCTGCATGCACTGGCCCTTCGGGTGGGGTATGAGGGGTGCAGTAAAGGCCCCGTCAATATCTGGACAGAGGGAAACCCTCCTGAGGTAAGCGTGTGTGGAGTCCAGGGATGGCACCACCGCTCACCCCTACCCACAGACTGAGCATTGCTCCAAGGTCACCAAAGCTAGAGGCTCAACAAGGCACACAAGCAAGAGGAGTCCCAGTACAAGAAGCCTTGAACTTCTCAGGGGACCGAAACATACCTTCCTATTTACAGAGCTCCTGAGACACATGCCATTTTCAGTCCTTGTACAAGACACAGCAGGAACCATAAAGATTAGTGCAAAATGAAATGGTTTGGAGTCTCAAATGAGCCCATGAATGAGGGTCAATGCACCTCTTTGGCCCTTTGTGCCTTCACCTATGCTATCCCTTAGAGACCACAAACTAGGGCGCTGGTGGTGTGAGGAGACCAATATTCTGACTTCCTGCGGGAACTCAGCTCAGAATTACATAGCCCTCCTCTGTAGGAAATGCCTCTTCCGGTCCAGCCCATCACGACCATCCTACAGGCTGGCCCCCTTCTCCTGACATCAGCCCGAAGGCCGAGACCACTATCCTTTGAATGACTAATCTTCACATATTTTAAGTCATCGTAAAATGGTCTGTCAGCCACACCCAACCCATCAACGGAGTACAGTGCTTCTCAGCGGTCTGCACACTAGAATCAACACAGGAATTCTATTTTTTCGAAGTGCCCCCAGGAGAGTCCACCCTGCCTTGAGGGTGGAGAGCCTCTGATCCAGCAGATGCGTGCTACCCATGCACACTGGGCCATGAAAACACAATGCCTCCTTCACTGCCTTCTTTAGCATTTCTTGCCCAAATTCTAGGTCATGAGGAGAAGCCACAGGCAGGTTCTTCTCCAGAGTGGCTTCTGAAGATTTTTGCAAACTGCATCTTACACTCTATGATTGCAGTATATGGCCCAAGAATTTTTGTGACTTTCCTCTGACTATTCCCCCAGATATACTCACATCCCTCTTCAAATAAGGTCCAAATACATGACATAAGGTCCTGAAACAATGGCAGGACTACATATCTCTTGGATACAAAAAGCTTTTCTTCTCTTTGGCTCAATTAGGAAAAGGTATTATATAGATCAGGGGGAAATTTTCTTAGCACACAGTAAAATCTATACTTTGTAATCTTCATTGTGGGATTTAATCCACTTGTTGACTCAAGCACGGAAGAGCCAGTTGATTCTTGTCCTAAATTCTGAACAACACATGTCAATGGGCTGATTTTTAGCTAGCCCATTCATATATGTCTTGCCTGCCTCAAAACTACCCAGGGATTATTATTGCTATTATTAAAATGATGCTGCCATCCCTTAAAATGCCTCTGGGACTTCTATCTGAAAACTGAGGTCAGAGTCCGTGAAATGAGCCATTAAAGAAAAGTAGTCTTATTCAATTATCCCTAATGCCTTTTCCAGTTTTGACCCAACTATATTGCCATGTTTACAGTGATGGCAGGCAGAGTGAAGTTCAATGGCTTACAATCGTTTTCCCTCAAGCCCCCAAACCCAAATTAAGAGACAGAAAGTTCTTTCTACTGCCTTTGAATACCCTCCCAGATTAGCCCTTCCAAGTAGGAAGATACCCATGATATGGGATGTCTTCTTCCCGATGGTCCCCAAACTGTTCCCTGCTCCTCACGCATCTACCCATCTGCTCACGTCTCCCTCATCATTCCAGATACGCTACTCAATTCCTCATATTTCACCTACGTTCCATAACTTACAGAAATTAGTAATAATATATAACAGGCAATTATACAGAAATAAATATAAGTTATATATAATTTTATTTATATATTCAAATTATGTACATATATATAAACATATAAAATAAATCAAAAAAAGCAGCACAGGTTTGAGAAACAGCCTGAGTTCAATTTCAGAGCCACCACTGGGTGAACTTGAGTATTTTGGTAACTCCTGAGTCTCAAGTTCTTCACTCAGTTTCTTCTTCTGTCAAATCAGAATGCCACCCCCTTCCTCTGAAGTTTGTTGTGCTCATTAAACGCATTTATGTAGCAGAAGTGTTTGGCACATGATAGGTACAAAACATATGGTTAATAAAAACACATGGACTTACGCTACCTTTCAAAATTGGAAATCTTAACATACAGTTTAAAGAGACCTACACACAAAAGTCTTAAGAGTCTGGATCTTGTGCTTGTGGCTACACTAGTTGACTTTTCAATTTAAAATACACTTCAACTGATTCTATGGAACCAAAGAGAATGATTAACACATTAGATGAGGATTTTTTTTTCCTCTTTTTAAAAATTTTTCCTCTTCAAGCATTTCTAGAATGTTCTCCAAGTGCTGATGTAACCCTTCATCTTCACGCCATTCTGTCCCTCACACAGCTTTCCTATTTCCTTCACAGCTTTGTATTTCCTACAAAGCTAGTTCACAAGGAAGTCTCAGATATCTGTATACACCTGGCTAACAAGGAAGTAATTAAAACATGAAAAAGCAATCTCTACCGGGTAGGTTAAATGATAATAAAATACTGACACCCTGTATGTGTCCTGCACCGTCTACTCCTCCATTGTATTCAACATGCATTCCCAGGCCTCACAAAGAAGACTGTTGGCCACATTACATTACCACCAGTTGACAGCTGGGAAAACATAGACCTTAGTGCCTTGCCTTGGGACACACCTTTTAATGGGGAAGTTGTCACCAGAATTCATATCTCTGGATTCAGTCCCAAACCATGGAGTCCGTGGGGTGTCCTGGGTCTATCTGACATAAGGCAAGTACTCCCAATTCCCATTCCTAGACATTGCCTTGGAGGATCCATACAGCAAGTCCACAGTTGCAGCCACTTGCACAGAGATCAAATCATCTTCCTCCAACTTTCATTTTTCTATGGTATTCATCTTTCATTCAAATATAAGGTACCAAATTACTCTCCAGGGTACCTATAAAAGCAGACTTTACAGTATTACTAGGAATCAAGGAGGAAGCAAAAGCAATGCTTTCAACTTCTGAATTTCCTGCTTATGCCCGAAATCAACAGTTGAGCTGCCAAAGGGATGGCAGTAGAGGAGAGGGCCCTAGAAAAACCAGGTTGGAACCATATGTGTATATATGCGGAGTTCCATATACCAAATTAACATCAAGCCAGTTAGAAGGGTTAATCAGAAGGTAGAAGTCAAAGTCTCTGTTGTGTTACAAGCATTTGATCAGAATGAATAACTTTCCTGCCCCTGTTAGAGCTGAATCAGAAGAGTTCAGCCTAAACATCACCAGGCACTTACTTAGAAACTGAGATGAGGCCAAAGCAAACGAGGCATAGTCTTGTTCTTTGAGACAAGAACTTGGAAATTATTTCCCTTAGTTGAGCAGGGCAAGTTCACCCCCCAGGCCTTCTGTACTTGCTCTTTTCTCCCTTCTCCCCTACATCTCTTCCTGTGAAATTAAATGGCCAGACAGAGAGAAGACAGAAAGTGTAGACCCAGGGGATGGCGAGCCGGGATGGGGGATGGTGGGCGGTGGGTGAAGGCTGGGGGAGGGTGGAGGGCGAGGGCAAGTAGCAAGGCAGTATAGGAAAGGAAGGCAAAGAATTCTCAAGAAAAAGAGACACCAGTTATCGCTGGTTCTCCCTACTGGAAAAAGAAAAACCAAGTTAAAGAACTTTTTAAGACCACCTCTACCTCTGGGGATTCTCTCTCTGAAGAGAGCAGCCGCACACCTCCCGGATAAGATTCCTCAAGTTCCTTGGAGCGGGAGGGATCCGAGGGCCCTCGGGCAGGCTCAAGGTGGAGGGCATTGTTGTGTCTGCTCCATTCAGAATATTCCAGCGCGCACCACCGGCGCTTGGGGTCTGCTGCGCCCAGAGAGCTGGCTGGAAACCGGAAACTGTGCGGTGCCAGGCCCGGGTCCTGGCCGGCAGCCTGGCTCAGAGCCCGTTGGAAAACGCCGCCAGAGCGAAGACGACCTTACCTGAACTGGGCAGGGCTCCTCCTCTAGAGCAAAGATGCCCTGGACGGCTCCATTGAGAGGCGCCTGCTCGTCTGGCTGCCCCTGGATCACCGAGAGCTCCAGCTCATCTCCTGGGGATGGGGGCCTGGCCCCCTCCATGGACGGGCAGAGGAGGATTAAACAGCCCGCCAGGAAGCAGGACGCATACACCCGAGGGTGCAAAGTGGCCTCGCGCGTGGCTCGCCCTACGCCCCCGGTGGGCGGGGCCGGGAGCCCTCGGGCGGTGGGCGGGGCCTGGTGGGGCGTGGGGAGCTGGAGGCTGGCTTTGACACCCGGGAAGCACCCGTAGCTCCCGCCAGGTGCCGCAGCCTTGCCCGGCTGTGAGCTCCCGAACACAGCGGAAGAGGGCTGTTTTTCTGGTTTGTTCAGGGCGCTGTCTGCTCTGACCCTTGCTATTTGTACATATACAAAGCAGAAGCTGAGCCGAGGGCCTGATTGGGCGTCGGGCTGTGGCATGGATGGACATTCCAACCTCCTCGAGGAGCTGTCTGTTGCAAGGGCTTGCCCCAGTTTTCTCTGCCTAGCAAAATTTCATTCATTAATCAACATATAACTATGAACATATAACTATCTCCTGCGTGCCGGGCATCGTGCGAGGCTCTGAGCCAATGAAGGTGCATAATACGAATACACTCCTTCCTCTTACGAGTCCAGAGTCAGGCAAAGACACCGTAATGAGTGGTGGAGGAAACAGCAGGCTCAGGAACCAGGCTGCCCAGATTAATCCCCTCTCACAGGGTTCCTAACTGCGAGACCTTGGACTTTCATCTTTCTGTGCCCAGTTTCCTCATCTGGAAAGTTGACATAATGTTAGTACCCCCCTAAGGGAGTTGTTGCCCGATTAAAAGAGTTGATGTCAGCAAAGCACTCAGACATATAGCAAACATTCATAAACGTTGGCTATTATGTACCTTTGGGAAGAGGAGTCACAGATACCCCACCATCACCACCACGACATATACACACACACACACACACACACAAACCTGAGGAAAAAGTATATGCACCCACTCACAATCCACAGTCCATAGTCAGAACTTCTGGTCTTGAGAGCCTGAAATTATGTTTGCTATGCAGGGTGTGCTGATTCTCTCAAGCTTCTGCTCAGAGCTGGCTTGCTTCCCTACTTCTCATCCCTGCCCCCAACAAACATACATATTGAGATGAGTTTGAGGCATGGACCTGGCACATATAAATCAGCTCCATTTCAGAAGATGTTGACATGCGTCCAAAAATCCAGCACCCTCGATGCCTACTGTTCAGACACTGCCTAGATATCGGGTCTCTAGTTGTCTCTTGCCTGCTGCCAGCTCATCTGGACTCTGGACTCCATCTGCCTGCTGGATGGGGTTGTGCTAACTGCAGCCACTCAGCTGCTGGCCGGCACTGACTTCTGCTTTCTCTGCCCTAAAAGGCAGGACTCAGTCTGCATTCTCAGCTGGGATTTTGTAAGAAGGTTTCTAATGAAGGAGCAAGGGTTAAGGGAACCAAGAAGGGGCACCAAGGCACCCAAGGACTAGCAATAGCAGAAAGCCCTCCATACCCTGAGGCTTAAAAGGGACTAGAGCTTGATTAAAGACTAGAACCATCAGTTGGGCCCTCTTGATAGGATCTGTAGTCACAAAAATTTGCAGCCACTGCCAGGACTACGGTCCAGCAGAGAGGAAAAATACTCTGATCTTTCTCTCCACCTGCCAGGGTTTTGCCCGTTAAATCCCATTGGAAACTGGTGATGGAGGTTGGGGGTCAGCCTCCCAGGCTAAGAGCAGAGAATGAATCAGAGGTGAAAAGAGAGAGGAACCTGCATGTATACCTTTCCCTGCAATAATTAACTTCTAGTCTTCCTTCTCAGACATTCAGTAGTCAGTAGACTCCTCTGGTCTGACCAGATTCCTCTTCCTGGCTGGCCCTTCCCTCCCCCATTCTGTTGCCACTCCCCACGTCTTTGTATATGATGCTCCCTCTGTTTCAAATGTTTTTCCTTCCACTCCAGCCCGCTTTCTGTGTGGACAACGCCCCTTCATCTTTAAATCCAAGCTGAAACACACTTTTCCCGATAAACCTTCTATGATTCCCTTCCTCCACCAAAAGTTATCCACACTCTTCTCTGCTACCAATACATGTTGTTCCTGTGCTAACCATGTCACATATTCAGTCTAATTTAATTCAACAAGTAGTACTGAATGCTTGCTATGTGTCAGGCATTCTTCTTGGTGCTTGAGATGTATCTGAAGAGATAGCTAAATAAAACAGAATCACTGCCATTGTGAAACTAATATTTTTTAAGGGGGAGCAAACTTAAATAACGTTTTTAGAATATTAGGAGGTGGTGCGTGCTATGGGGAAAAAGAAAAAGGTAAAGAAGAGTATGGGAGGTTGGAGAGCAGTGCAGTTGGGAGTTGCGATTACAAATAAGTTGACCAACTTAGGCCTCATTAGGAAAGTGAAATTTGAGCAAAGAGTTGAAGATGATAAGGAATTAGCTCTGCAGATTTCTGAAAGAAGAAGGAACTCCAGGACAAAGGACCTGAGACCGGAGCCTGTCTGACTTTTACTGTCTGAGAATCAGTAAAGAGGCCAGAATGGCTAAAATGGAATATGAGCAGGAATTTCTCTTTCCTTGTCTGCCTCCAGCATTTGTTTAATCTCCTCGAGGTATCTATGTTCCCAGTACTCCGCTCTGTATCCAGCACAGTGCCCTCTGTAAATGTTGATTAACTTGAATATTCTCGGTAATGACAGCTTGCTAGACCCAGGGCCTTAGACCCTGACTAGAACCATTAAAACCTCTCTAACCCTGACTCCTATCCTTACCCAGCCCCAGACCATCTTTCCCATAATTTCCTCATTTGACTGCAGGAGCTCATTCTCAGTGGGAGATTCCCTCTGTTGTGTGGGATGGATTGTAGCTATCTTCCAAGCCTGGTTTCTCCATGAACAGATGTCTAAAATCTCCTTCACTCTCCCAGAGAACCAGAAAGCTACTGTTTCCTGTCACAAGCATATTCTACACCACATCTCTCAATGCCTTCTGAGTACCACGAGGCGAGGTTTATTTATTCTCTTATCTAGACTCGAATGCATTTCCAGAATTCCATAAGACTAGCCCTTGTACACTGTTGACATCCCTATGGTAGTATAGGTTTTGAAGACAAGAAGAGTTAGGATCAAATTTAGACCCTCACTATCTGTGTGTTCTTAGGCAAGTTGTTTACAGTCTATGAGCTTCTTTCCTCTTTATAAAATGATTCCTACCCAGTAGAGTTAGGAGGATTAAATGAGGTAATTAAAGTAAAGCATTTATTCCTGTGCCTGGCAAAAGCAGAATCGCAGTAAATATTCCTTTCCTTTCCATAACTATGAGTATCTCTGTAACTAATACCCACCTACCCCAAACTCTTTGCACCCAGCAATAACCTTTGATTCAATATACTTTCTTTTGATATTGATTTGTGTTCCTGTCTTGTCACATTTTCTGGATTGCTGACACTTGCTCACACCTCCCCATATTGCCTGAACTACTTAAATTCTTACTTGCAACCTGTTCCTGATTTCTGCTAACTGCAAATTTCTTCATCTCCAGACAGCTGATCTAGAATGTAGGTGAATGTACCAACTTCTACTTGAGGACTTTTCTTATCCTTCCAGTCTGACTCTAAACTGAACTTTCAGATGAGTTAGAAAGAAGTGTTTCTCCCTGGAAGTAGAACCAGGTGTAGATTAAATAATTCTTGTTGAAATTTAGGATTTGTGAATGAGGAATCAAATTCTATCTAGATTTCTTTTTGCATTTTCTTCAAAACTGACTTCTATAGGGGTAGCTTTTTAAAGGTTATTGTTCTTTCATAAATAGTTCTTTAAATGTGCTTTTTTAAAGTATACTGTTCTTGCACAAATAGGTCTTTTTAATATAATCTAAAAATTATTATTGACTCAAGTACTTTAGTTCGTTCAAGGGGGTCAAATGTAAATAACATTAAAAAATTCAAACATACTTCTTGCCAAGACTTGCTGACCAGTGTAAGATTTTCAATTTTGCTTTTCTTGTCATAGTACTTGCTCTTCTTTCTTCATCTCCTTTAAAAGCAAATAATTTCCTAAATGGTTATCATATAAAACAAAAAATAAAGTAACATCATTAAAGTGAGGTCACCAAAGCATCTCATTAGCTTCAAATAGATCTATGCCTCTTCAAAACACCACATTTTTTTAAATTAATTAATTTATATATTTATTTATTTATTTTTGGCTGTGTTGGGTCTGCATTTCTGTGCGAGGGCTTTCTTTAGTTGTGGCGAGCTGGGGCCACTCTTCATCACGGTGCGCGGGCCTCTCACTGTTGTGGCCTCTCTTGTTGCGAAGCACAAGCTGCAGACACGCAGGCTCAGTAGTTGTGGCTCATGAGCCTAGTTGCTCCATGGCATGTGGGATCTTCCCAGACCAGGGCTTGAACCTGTGTCCCCTACATTAGCAGGCAGATTCTCAACCACTGCGCCACCAGGGAAGCCCCCAAAACACCACATTTTGTACCCATATGTTGACAGATGGCAAGCAGTACTATGCTGAACATCAGCAATTAGAGCAATTGGATCAGCCACTCAGGATAATCAAGCAGAAAACAAATGAGAAATAGTTGGTTGGCTTGTGGTATTTCATTTTGCAGTTTTCCAGGCACTGTGAAGGGTGAGTCCCTACAAATTCTCCCCAATAGTCTAGCATATGAAAATGCTCCTGTCTTTGTTTTTGGAGACCATTCCACTCTGTTAACTAAACCAGTCTTGGAATTTGCCTCTACTCACACCTTTGCAAAAATAAAGTCGATATTCCTACATCATTCAGGTTCTAAAAGCATCTTGGCATGAAGTAGCCAAGTAAGTTAAACTGGTGTTTCTCAACCCTTTCCCCATGTCTGCACTGATGAGGAACAAGGTACACTCACATTAGCACCAGCAAGTGCTTAGAATGGTAGCATGTATGCGTGGTTTGAAAACTCCCTCTGATGAATCTGATAGATCATGCTAGCCATCCTCCATCTCCTAACTGAGATCACAAACTTATGCAAAGTTGTGAGGTATTCTGTTGAATAGCAAATCTCCTTAGAAATCACCATAAGTAAAAAGTACAATTCACCGTGTACCTAGGTCACAGCAATATCAGGCAAAATAAACCTAGGTTTTAAGAACTGTCAGCCTAATTTGTTGTTCTATGCCATGGGTTCAGTAGCTAAATCTCCCTTTGTGGATTAAGGAGAACACTTGGCCCTCTGAATTGCACTATGCCACAGCCAGTTTACTGAATCCTCAGGGACCTATTCAGAGGTGTATCATTAAAACATTTTTCCTTTATCTGAAGGAAACAGCCTTTTAGCAAATCAAAATATGTTTTGTGAAATGGAAAACATTCACTATCTCAGGGAAATCATATCCAGGTTTCAGTCTTACTATCTGATCTGGGTTATGACACCTTTTACTCTCTCTTCTTTTGCTGTTACATTAAGTTTTTCCGAGGTCCTATGAAATCCAGTTTCATTATTTTGGACCCTACTTAAAAATAGCATTGCTATTACTTTCTTTGACTTTGTCCCAGGGAAAAAAATAATATCATTCTTCTCCTTTCTGCTGTTTTTACCTACTTGGTGATATTGTTAAGTACGGCCTCTATTAATGAAAAGATTATTCTGAGATTATGTGTGAAACACTCTAAATCAAAACAAATCAGTAACTATGATGTATTGAGCATGTACTATAGGTTTACAACTATGCTAGGTATTACACAGCTCTGATAATAAAAGAAAGTCTTGGCCATTGGAGTTTTATAAAGGGATCAGAAGTCAGATGATAATATTCTGAAAATTTTCACTTTCCAAAAATTCCTTTGTCTTTCAACTGCTGACAAGCATTGCCACAATTTTCATAAATCCCCTGTAAGTGCTTTCAATCCAACTACCACAATGCTTCATTCTATCGTTTTAGTGAAGATTACTAATTAGTAATTGACAAATAAGTTTTGTTAGTTGTTTGATGGTTTCTCTGTACACAATATTACCATGTTACAGCTGAAGAAAAGTCCTGTGATATGGTTAGACAAATTGGATTGGAAAATAACAATATAGGTACTTCCTCTGTCAATAACTGAGTTTAGTTTTATTTGCATTTGTGAAGGAGTCATTTTTATGCATTTAATTTCATTAGAACACTGAAGATCTGGCATGGTTTTTTTAATGGAACTTATTTCAATAAATCAGTTTTGCCTGGATCCTTATAAATATCTGCCCTTGAATAAGAACATAAAGTAAGGTATGGATTCTTGAGCATCTCACCCACTTTTTGTCTTATTTTAGAGGTTTGGTTCATGACATTACTTTAGTTTTCTTCCATTCCTGAATCAATGGCCCTTTGATGCTTAAGAATGAATACAGCTCTATCCTTGAGGCAGTTTTTCAGGGAATAAAATACATATTAATCTTTCTGTCTTTCAATACCAAATATATGCAATCTGAGAGTTCCAGCAGAAAAAAATTATCTCATTTTACTGATAATTACTGCATTCTTTTTTAAAGAATCTATCACATAAAACACAGTCAAAAATCAAACTTGCACAATTACAAAAGAGAAGGGACATATTTATGAATCCAGGGAACAAAGTTTGACACCCTTGTGTAAACACCAGGAAAGTTTGGTCTTCCACATCCATGTCCCCAGCTAACAATGCCAGTCAAAATCCATTTTCCATCACTTTTTCTTCGACAGGACAAAGGTCCACCCGAATCTCCCTACACAAGAAGATAATGTAAGTAAAAAGCACATTTGTCCCATGATCATCAATTTTGCATTAAGGTGTCTAATGAATTGTGAGCAAACTCCTACTCTGACAGGCTCTTGCTTGGCTAACTACTATGCAGTTTGGGGAAGTAACAAGAAATAATGTGATACTTCTAATGTCATTTTAGAATTATTTTTCCTATAATCCAAAAGGTGGATTCATCATAAGAAACTAGATTCTTTAGGCCAAGAGTGACATTAGAAGATTCTTGCAGAGGAAACAATTCTCACATACCTCCAAAAAAATAACAAACCTCAATAGTAATAATAATGACAATAATAATAATAGCTAACATTTATTTAGTGCTGGTATGTGCTAAGCACTGTTTTGGGTCATTTAATCCTTACAATAACCTTTTGAGGCATGGTTGTCTTGGAAGGTAGGTTGACTTCTACCTCTGGGCCATGCATATAGGTAGTGATCCTAAAACACTGCGTGTGTGCGTTCTGCTTTGTTTTTTAGTTTTTGGTTATAAGAAAATCGTGGCAGAATGATAAATGCTGACTTCATTCCCTAATTGTTGGAGGAAACTACATGGCGACCAGAAAATGAGTTTTACAGATCCAATTACTATTTAATCACCTTTCCCTGATCTCAGACAATTGGATTATAATTAATATATGAATGAAGGTAGGCCCCTGCCCGAGTTATTGCCCAGTGTTGTATAGATTAAACATGAAAGCATTTATGGAAAGTACAACATGTTAGGCAAGGGGAACGTAGGATGACTTACCCTGCAAGCATCTTTCTTGCCTGACATGACACCCGCACAGAGCATCCTCGAAGTGACAATCCCATAGGTGGAAACACAGAGGGTTTGGTCAATGAGCTCTACCTCTGCTTGCTGCAAAACAGGGGAGCCTTTATTGTCTGGAAAACACATAGAAGTAGAAATCACAGTAATGATTACATTTACTTTATTAGACAATTTACTCATTTTCTCCTTTTACCCTCATAACAATTTTTTTAGGTAAATTCTATTATGATAACCATTTTTCTGATGAAGAAATGGAGGCTTAGGAGGATAAAGGATTTAACCAGTGGCACACGAAGAGCGAGTAACAGAGCAGGATTCAGACCCAAGGTCTGACTCGACCATCTGAGCTACTGTGCCATACTCCTTCACCAAGTACCTCCTGCCTTCAGGACTGTGAATCAGTAACAGTTATTACCAATATTCACTGGTCAGGAAGGCCCCTTAAGTGGAGCATTATAACTGACATATGGGAGTATCCTAGGAACCATAAAAACATAACACTGTGGATATAGCCCTTTCACTTCCTTTTCTAACCTCTGTGGCTAAGATGATTCAGAAAAATAAACACTCACACACTCATGCTTGTAAAAAAAATGTCCCATGATATGGTGGTTGAATAGACTCTTTCCTCTTGTGATATATGATGATGTAATTAAAGTCCTGAGCACAGACCTGATAGGTTATAGGTGTTCGAGCAGTGATCTGCCTTCCCTCAGCAGGGCCAAACAGGTGGTGAATTTCATGATTTCAATAACTAAATGTAGGCAGTTGGCACTGGAGAAGCTGCCCATAGTGAATCTTTAGAGAGTGTCAAAGCAAGGCCAAGATAAGGTTCAAGACTTACAGAAAATGTATCTGTCCTAAGCCCTTGGAAATGACTGCAAGGGAATCCAAGATGACTGGGAGATCAAGGGAAAGCATTAGCTCTAACCTTTGGATTAAAACTTTGGATTCTTCTCCTTACTGTGTATTTAGAATCCTAGGCCATAAAAACCTTGGCAGGACAGATGTAGGGACTTCCCTACCATAAAGTCTGACCTTTGTGCACATGAAAAAAGATGCCCCCTCTGGGTGGAAGAATTGTAAAAAGGCATCCCCTCTGCGTGGATCAATTCTAGGCTGATTTAACCTCCTATGCCTGAATCTGCAGTCTGGGAAGCTAAGGGCAGGCTGGATTTCAGCCCTCACTCTCATTCACTTGGCCACTTAGTTGCCCTTGTGAAGGACATACTCTCATCATCCTCCAGATAACTGTCTATGAGTTGACACAGTAAGGTGTGTGTGTGTGTGTGTGTGTGACAGAGTATCCTTCTCTTCTTTATGAAAATGAGTCAATTTTTTTGGATGAAAGGGAACTAGCAAACCCCTCTGAGTTTGCAAAGGGCCCATACTATCTATCTAGTCCTGCCTTGCTCAGAGACCTTCCCTTAAGAAGTGGGTCCTGCTTCTTTTGGGGTCAAGGGGAAAGCATCATAAAACAAGAATTATAATACTCTCCTCCATTCCACCTCTCAGAGTTTTTAGAAGGCTCAATGAGATCATATACAAAAACCCTCTCCATGAACCCTAAAGCACTACATCAACACGAGTTACTATGATCTGGAGGGGAGGGCATGGCATTCACTGACACACACACCTGCTTCGTGCCTTCGCCCCCAGCCGGTCACCCAGCACTTCTCTCCACCGCGCACTTTCTGGCCAGCAGGAGGAATGCATATCGGCTGAATGAGCTGTTTCAGGGTCTCAGGCCAGGCGACACTGAGCTGTAGCAAGGCAATATCATAGTCAAAGGTCTGGCTGTTATAGTATTCGTGGACCACAATTCTTCTCACTGGGGAGACGAACTTGGCATTCCCCTGCACGTACATGCCAAGGTGAGCAGTCCATGGTGTGGGGTCGGAGAGTCTGGTACAAAAGGAATGAAGCACGGAGTCAGAGGCCTGAAGAACCAGACACGGTTTGGAAAAGAGCACTCCACAGGGGGAGGAGGGCTGCAGGAAGGGGGGTCTGACTTTCAGTCCCTATCCTGGTCGTTGCCTCTGTCCATGGGCATGGCAAGAAGCACAACTTCTCTGAGCCTCCCTTGTCTCCTTAGTAAAACCAAAGATGAAGTAAGGTAGAGCAGGGCTGGTGAATGATAGCTAAGTTCCAGAAAATTTCCTCAACGACACTCTAAGGACATGCTGGCAATTTTCTTGCCACCAGTATTTCAGGAATCACACACAGGTCAAGATTGTTAGTGACTGCAATTCATTTGTTACCTTCTCCCTATTCATGCTGACAGTGGTATTCGATGGAGACAGAGACGGGGCCAGTAAGACAGTGGTCTGGGGATCCTTTTACCAAATTCAAATGATATGAATACCAAAATAGATTAGAAATCAAAGTATTCCAAGCAGGAATGTAAGGAAATTCCTTCTTGAAAACTACCAGAAGCCTTAAAGATCACTGCTCTAACTGTTCAAACTTGACTATTCACAGGGTCCCACTCCCTATGAGCCCTTCCAGAATTCTAATCCTGACCCCAGTAGCCTGGCATGAAGTCATCGAGGGTCTTGTAACCTCCACCTGAGGTTTCTGTCTCCATGGGTGCAGCAGCCTTGCTCTGGTGGGGTGAAGAGAATGTGGAAGCCTTGGAAGAAAAATCAAGACGGATCCCAAAGAGTGTGGCCCTTTATCTGCTTAGCTGACATCTCACAGGCAGCACTGGGGACCCAGGGGAGTATTGAGGGTCACGTATTACTTGGAACAGTTTCTTAGGATAAAAGACTAATGGTGGAACAGAAGTGTAGCCATTTTAGTCATTAACATGAATCCTGTAATTTCCAGGAGAAACAAATACTCTAATTGTATAAATTCATTGAAATACTCCACTTTAAAAAATTCTGAATGAGAAATGAATGGCATATTTTTGTACCTAAGATCCAATAGATTCCAAATAAGGTTACTTTTTAGTGAAGTTGTTTTCTGAGCTTTCCTTTCACCCTTAGCTGGGAGAGTGTCTGCCCCATAATAATTCCATTGGTAAAGGCAGACAGAGCCCTTCGGACGACACGCCTAATGGACTTTTTCATGATCCCCCCATGATATTGTGATTTATAATAAGAAATATATACTTGGTTTTCCTTCCATTTCTGGCACAGAGCTCCTAAAACCCTTGGAATTTCCTAAGTGATGAGAGGGACAAATGTGTCTTTTGTTATGTTAATGAGGTTACTTTGGGACTGCAACTCAGGCTGGGGGCTGGTCACCAGGAGAACCAACTATGTGATTGGAGGGTTAGAACTTTCAGTTCCACTCCCGACCTCCAGGGAGGAATGAGGGGCTAGAGGTTGAATCCACGGCCAATGACCAATGATTTAATTAATCACGCCTCTGTAAGGAAGCTTCCATAAAATTCCAAAAGGACGGGGTTTGGAGAGCTTCCATGTTGGTGAACGCGTGGAGATTCGGAGAGAATGATGCACACCAGGAAGGCATGGAAAATTCTGTACCATTTCTCATACCTCGCCCTATGCATGCCTTCCATCAGACTGTTCCTGAGTTACATCTTACTATAATCAACTAGTAAGCCAGCAAGTAAAATGTTTCTCTGAGTTCTGTGAGCTGCTCTAGCAAATTAATAAAATCCAAGGAGGGGGTCATTAGAACCTCCACTCTATAACCGGTCAGTCAGAAGCTCAGGTGGCAACCTAGGCTTTGGATTGGCATCTGAATTAGGGGGAGAGGGGTAGTTTTGTAGGACTGAGCCCCTAAACTGTTTAATCTGAGTGTCTTTCTGGGTAGACAAAGTCAGAATTGAGTTGAATTGTAGGACACCCAGCTAATGTCAGAGAATTACTTGGGACTGTGGGAATCCTCCCCACCTCTACACTGGAAATTGGATGCAGAATCGCTACCCTCACGCTCTAAACAGGGATTCCTGTACTCCAGTGATCCTTTAATACCCGTTCTCCACACATTCCCATACTCCATAGTCTTCACACGTTCCCACAGAATTCCTTCTGACTTGAAAGCCCTATCCTATTTGCTCAGTCTGGTAAAAGCCTATTCATTCTTGATATTCCTTTGTGTTCTTCTCTTTATATCAATAATACCTAAAAAGAATGTTCGGCATACAATTGATGTCACAAAAACAAAACAAAATAAAAAACCACCAATTGAATTGATTGAATGTGTCCAACAGGGAGCTTCTTCCCACAACGTGGGGGCAGGTGTATGGTCTGTGGTCACTTCAGGGTAAGAATTGCGATGCCCTACCTGTTTCCATGGAAACAGTGGGCGGCCGAGAGAAGCCACTCCCTGGAGATGACTGAGGCTCCACAGTAGGCAGATCCAACAAAGTGGAGGCTGACTTGCCATGGCCAACCCCCTTCCTGGGTGTCGGTGCCCCCGATGATGCGGTGGAGGGTGGAGGGACTCCTGCTGCAGCCTTTAGGAGAGGAAGGGTCACATGAGTTAAAGGCAGACTTGGAAGAAAAACTGGAAATCCAGTCAAGTTTTGAGCTGGGTTGGGAACTGACTAACCAGATAAGCAATTTGAAATCCCCTGCTTATCTAGAGAGGCGAGATGGGGGTCTGTCTGAAACCAGCACCAACAAACCACTACCTCCCTCCTGAAAATAGGCCTTGACACAGAGTCTCTGTACAATAACACACATGAGGGGAGGAGGGGACCTATTAGTAACAGCTGTACTGATAAGAACAGGAGCCGTGGAGTTCAGGTTGTTAGGTAGAGAAAAAAGATTAGTTCCAAATGCAACAGAATTGAGAGTGTCCTTGAAGTTGTGCTGATTTGGGAGAGAATTTGTAAGTCCCAAACAAATGAAAACCTAGTTGGACTTACCTGGTGGCACAGTGATTAAGAATCTGCCTGCCAATGCAGGGGAAATGGGTTCGAGCCCTGGTCCGGGAGGATCCCACATGCCGTGGAGCAACTAAGCCCGTGTGCCGCAACTACTGAGCCTGTGCTCTAGAGCCCGCGAGCCACAACTACTGAGCCTGCATGCTGCAACTACTGAAGCCCACGCGCCTAGAGCCCATGCTCTGCAACAAGAGAAGCCACCGCAATGAGAAGCCCACACACCGCAACGAAGAGTAGCCCCCGTTAGCCACAACCAGAGGAAGCCCGTGCACAGCAACAAAGACCCAATGCAGCCAAAAGTAAAATAATTAATTAATTAATTAAAAAAAAAAAAAACCTAGTTAAGAAAAACTAGTTATCAGAGCAATTATTTTCCAGTGTAAATAGTATTGATAAGGATATATAATTAACATGTTGGCGCATGGCCAATTAGAAACCACACAACTAATAATAACATATGGTAGATTACTGTTCTCAGGTCATAGCTAAGGAACGAACCAGCACTTGACATTGATCACAACATAAGGCATAATTAACAAAGTCATCCATGGCATTCCAGTACCTATTTCCTTTCTCATAGATTTTTTATTTAAGAGCTTATGCCTTGATTAGAGTTATTAGAAAGGGAAAGTTCTCAGTATAAACATCTAGTGCATGAATGCTTATTATCAAGAAAGAAGACAGAATCCACTCTAGAGTTTTTAATTCTGAGAAACCATTTCAGATTCAGTTCACCAATGTTTACTATTCTTCCCTGGCCTGTGGTAACTTCTGCCTGGGGCATTACACCAAGAAGGGACTAAAAATGAAAAACAGGTCAAGTGAGGAGCAAATACAAAGGATCAGAAGGAACACGTTTCCACTCACTGCAGCCTTCCTCATCACTTCCATCGGGACAGTCCACAGGGCCATCACATTTTGCATTTTGTTTCCTAATGCAAATATCATTGCCACACCTAAAAGTTCTGTTGTTGCACGGAATACCTAAAAATGAGCAAAGAAGAAAGAATTTTTCCTACTCAGAGACAGATTTGAGTGAATGACACTGAATTCCGTCCACAAAGGATGGCTTAGCCACAGGATCGGTATTTGCTGCTCTGGGAAACATGGCAGAGGGAAATGAAGCAACCCCACACTGCCCCGTCCCTGCATCTCAGCAGAGCCACTGAAAGGAAGGCAGGCAGGTGCACTGGTTGAGAATCAACCCAATAGTCTCTCCTTTCTTCCACTGTAGGGGAGATGCCAAGCAGTTGGCCATATCAGTGGCTTAAGCCATGACTTCTTTGCCATTACTTTGCCTTGTTCTCCAAGAAAATTTTTGAGCAAAAATCAACACCATACTCAGTCCTTTCATACCATTGGGGGTGGGGGGGAATGGACAGATTTTGTGAATTACTGCACATTTGTTCACAACTCTGGCAGTGTGTGTTTTTGCAGGGGCTAGAATAGACCATACCCTATCACAGTATCTGGCAAATCTCTCTATATCCGATCCTCAGTTTCCTTGAGTCGTGAACAGCATTAAAAGCAAGTCAGCAAGGAAAATCTTCCAGACTTCACACACACACACACACACACACACACACACACACACACACACTTCACCCCAGTTAGAGTGACCAACTCTTCCGCTTTGTCTGGGCCCAGGAGGATTCCCGGGACCTGGGATTTTCCGTGGGGAAACTGGGACAAGTCGATTGCCCTAACCCAAGAGAGAGATTTTGATTTGGGCTTAGAAGAGTCTGATTAGAAGAACAGCAAAGTGCAGAGGGCTCCTCCTCACTTTGAGTGCAATTCTGCTCATCCCGGCCGTCCTCACAGTCGCTGAAGCCGTCGCAGACCAGAGGGCCGTGCTGCCTGAAGGAGCTGGAGTTGCAGGCAGGTTTAAGAGTCACTGGAAGGAGAACAGGTAGAAAGCTCGTGAGCCTGAGACATCAGTGGGACTCCCTGATGACCAGCAGTGCCCCTCAAAATGTGCAAATGGTTAAGATGACTTAAACAAAACAAAACATGTGTTTTCTCAAAACTGACACCTCCATGAGGAAAAGCAGATGTTTAAATTTTGGTGTAATTCTTAGCACTTTGAGTTTGTCAGATATGACTTTTGCTTGTGGAGAAATACATTAAACTCTGGTGGTTTGTTTCTTTAATTACAACTAAATGCATCATAAGATTTTAAGGAAAATAAAAATCATAAACTGTTATCTAAATTGAACTTGTCTACCTTCCTAAACAAAGTGGAGTGTCCTGAGATTGGGGATTTTGTTTTACTCATCTCTGTTCTTCAGGCGCCTGATCAAATAGTAGGTGCTCACTAAAAGTTTGTTGACTAGATTAACGAATGTGAGATCTTAAAGAACAACAGACTTGTAGTCTATTGGTAAGGAAAACTCTCTTTAAAATTATTTTACCCTGAGACATTCATTCCCTGAACTAGGAATACCAGTGTAAATCTGTTACAATTTTTCTTCTTTGGAATATTTTCGGGAATTGCATTTAGACCAGTGACAGGCACAATATAGTAGCAAGCACTCTTAGAAGGTATAATTCCTTAGACATTTCTGGTTTTTTGAAAAGTTATCATTTTTGTTATCTGCTCCTGTTTTTTCAGAGGTATGTCTTGTGAGGAGCAGGCGGAGGACGTTGCTGCCCTGAAATAGTCCATTTATTTACTCTGAGAGTATCTAGTACCCAGTCAACTCCTAGAGAATAGCTCCCAACATGGCATGATGAGAGATGATAATTACTAAAAAACAGTCCTTGTTACGAAGTAACAATAATCACTTTCATTTGGAGCATAATAGTAGGGAATAATAATAACATAAAAAACAAAAGCAACCTCAATCACTATATAATGGTATTTATTTTCTTAAGAAATAGAAGACCCTATAGATTTAAATTGTTAATGAAGCCTAAGTTAAGAGGGTTTTATTTTGTTTTGTCAATTAAAAAAAAAAAAGGTGTAGAGTTACAGGTTATTTTTTTATGAACATAATTTTTCAGTTAGTTATATTAACTTTAATATTTCTCCAAAATATGAAAAAGATTAAATAGCTTCATCATTGCAATTGTATTGGAATTAAACTCTGGATCTTTAGGAGAAAGTGTTGCCAGGGGTGTCATATGGTCTGGTGAACTATTCTCCCCATATTGCTCCCTGAAACTGGAGATAGATTCAGGAATGATGTGCAAATAGTAATGAAAAACCAATACAGAGACTCTCTGCCCAAAATAAGAATATCCAATACCCCACCACTTAGTTATTACCAATGTGATGTTGATGCAAACTATACAGGTAAAAAAGAAAAAAATCAATTCTTTTATTCTCAACACCTGTGCTCCATAAATGAGCATGCTGAAAGTGTTTACTTCTCTGCAGATTCTGAACTTCTTTCTACAGGAAAGATCCGTGCTTTAAAACAGGATTATGTTTAAGATTGTGGTTGATTGACTTACTAACCATAGATCCTCATTCTCTATGATAGTATTATGCATCCCCACCCTTGCCATGGCCCCAAAGTGTGCAGAATAAACTTCCCTGCCCCTTGACTATGGCCTCAGCTATTTGACTGATGGAATATGACACAAGTGATGGTGTGCCAGCTCCAAGCCCAGGACTTAAGGGGAACCTTATATTTTTGGTCACCCCTCCTTTGCTTCTACCACTGCCAGGGCCAGGCCACTAGCTCAACAAGGAAAAGAACCACGAGGAGTAGAACCAACCCCGACCTGAGAAGAACCAAGCTCAGGAGGATCCACAGCTTAAAAGCAGTGCCACCCAGCTGAGCCCAGCCTAGACTGGTCATACCTGAGACAACACACAGATGAATGATCCAGAACAAATGACTGTCGTAAGCCACTGAGTTTGGGGGCTAGTTTATTACGTGGCAATAGATAACAGCTACAAAGACCCAGGATATGCATCGGCAGTAACAGTGATCCTGACAAGCTATTTATTCCTAAGAAAGTCATAGTAGAAGCTTAAATACCCACCACAGAAGAGTTCATCACTTTCATCAGAGCAGTCATTTACTCCATCACAGCGCTGGGCCTGAGGGACACATAAACCGGAGGAGCATCTAAAAGATCCAACAGGACAGGCTAGAGACAATAAGACATAGGAAATCTGTGTGGGTCCCTAAAAGTCACCAGACCACATTAACAAAGAGATGTGAACTGTTAAGTGGCTGAGTGGCAACATAGCGGTAGTAATTATACAATTTCTCCATCAAAGCGAAGCTATAGCTGGTAATTGAAAGGCCAAAAAGGAGTATTGAAGAGAGCAAAGAAATCAAACTAATCCACCAGAAGCTCTGAGTCGACATATACAAATTCCTACACCTCCATCCTCGACTCAGCAACCTGGCTTTATCACAGACTTGAAGAAAGAGAAAGCTGGAAGATGCCTTTGAGTCCAGTATGCTCAGTGTGCGGTCTTAGAATCTCTGGGGAATTTAAATGGCCTTCTGGTGTTTCTGAATCCCCTATGACCAGATGCATCATTCTGAGGGTCTGTGCCTTTAATTACATTTTCAAGGGATCTCTATGGCAAAATGTATTAGTAACCACTGATCTTAGAAGTTGGACCTAGAGAGATTAATGACTGGTCTCAAAACTCAGGACTCCTAGGGCACTTCAACCAGGCTACTCATCAAAGATCCATTCCCTGGAATGGAATCTTTAATCCTGGGCTTATAGCTAAACATGATAGTACTAATAAATCCTTTCTCTCTGCCGTGGTCTGAATATTTGTGTTCCCCAGCCCCCAAATTCATATGTTGAAATCCTAATGCCCAGGGTGATGGTAGGGGGAAGTGGGGCCTTCAGGAGGTGATAAGTGACGGAGGCAGAGCCGTCATGAACGGGATGAGTGACGGCCTTCATAAAAGAGGCCACACAGAGCGCTCTCACCCCTTCTGCCATGCGAGGGTACAACGAGAAATCTGAGACCAGAAGACGGCCTTCACTCGACCATGCCGGCACCCTGATCTTGGACTTCCAGACTCTAGAACTGTGAGAAATAAATTTCTGTTCCTTATAAGCTACCTAGCCTGTGCTTCGTGCAAAAGAATGGGGAGGGTGCATGGTCAGGTCAAGCACTAACTCAACAGCACACGATGGAGAGCATGAGCTCCTAGGAAATATTCACGGTTTGAAATAAGAGTTAAAAATAAGTAGCTTACTAGTTACCCGTATCATTGATGGGAATTGTAATATTCTGATATTCAGAAGTGTAATATTCTGAATCCAGAAGCAGGTATATGAGCATTGGCAAAGAAGGAAGGGTCTAACTGAGCTTTCTCTCAGGACTTAACCTCATGGATTCCTAAGTGGTTAACTCTTACTTTCTGCCTTTTAAAATGGGTTGAGACCCAATCACTGTTTCTCCAAGCACAGAGTGGCATCCCAGTGGCAGGAGAAGTGACTGTAGGTGGAATACAGATGAAAGCCTCCTATTTGAATTGTCATATATTTTAATTTCTACTACAAAAAAATGCAGTTAGATTATTAAACCTCAGAGACTACTGTTTAAGACAAAAAAAAAAAAAAAAATGGGTTGAGAATTTCCTGGGTCAGTATCTACTCTCTCCAGTACTGATGACTTCCCTCAGACATTGCCTTTTCTGCTGACCGCTTCCTGGCCACTGTTCCAGCAGTTCTCAGTGTGAAGTTCAACACTCTGTAGGCTGATATTTGGACTCTCCTTGAAAGACCAATCCTTCTATGCATCAGAAGCCACAGTGAGTTGCAACTGCCGCCCTCCAATCCATCAAATGTTGGCGTAAACCTCATATTTACAAAAAATTATGGCCAGCAAGAAGAACAATGAATCAAGAAATTGTCCTATATTTCAGGAATAATGTAAGAAACTATTTTTCAATTGTAACAAACAACGATATTATTTCTTCTATAATTTAAACTTCAGCATAATAAATACATAACTGTATGTAATATTTATCATATATTTTGTTCCTACTATATAGTTATTTAAATATTATTATAAAAGTATACTCGTCAATAGCAGAAATAAAGAAGCAGTTTTCATTCCTTAAATTCTCAGCGTTTAGAGTCATAAAGTGTTAGCCTCTGTTTAACCCTTCATTGCGGTTTTCTACGGGGCTGATCCCCGGCTTACGTTGACTGATGTTGTAACTGCCATATTCCACCAAAAGCGGCTTGTCCGAAAGCCTTGAACTGCACTGAAGCTGAACATGAACCAAGGAGTTAGGCACTCGGAAAATCGTCTGGTGATCCATGTAGGAGCCGCAGTACCTGAGGAGTAAGGGTAGGGGGACACAGAGCATGAGGGCCTGTCAACTGCATTCCTGTCTCCTGTCAACAGCGAATTCACTGATACTTTGGTCATTTGAGCTTCATAAACGGAGATGCTTATGGTACAGCTGATGGTAGTTATCCATCCTATGCTAAGTGATTGTCATTGAGTCACTTCTGTCCCCTTGATTTTCTCCTCTGCTAAAGAAAATAGCAGTACTACCAACTATCTGTTACCTGTTGCTTTCCTCACCAGTACTTATAATTAGAAGAAATATGGGTTTAATTCTCTTAGTCCTCTCTCTTCTTTGAACATAAATAACTGCCTAACAAAAAAAGAATTGCCTACTCTGGACACAAGTGGAGGCCTGTCTTGTGGGTTGGCTGAAATTCTCAAAGGGAAACAATAGACACTAGGCTTGAAGGGGGATGTCCTCCACTGGAATCTGTGAATGCCCATCACTCCAGGTCCCCAAAGCATTTGGGAACCACACATGTTCCATGGATCAGATGCTGGCATTCAGTGTGAAGAACACAGGGGTAACCTAACATTTTACAGTTCAAATCATTCACGTATATTTCAGGACGAATCTTTTGCAATTGGCTGAAGTTCAGGAGCTGATGGGCGGATAGACCAGCTCCTGGGATACGAGGAAGAGACAGCAGCTGCAGGTGGCCACCTGGCTAAGCGGAAGCCAGCATCTGAGAGGTGCCTGAAAGCCTAGTCAAGCTCTTGGGGCCAGAGTCTACTCTAGTTGGTCATCTTGGGATCAGAAGCCTGCATTCCAAAATCATGATGATTGTTATCTGTATCTCATAGTTTTTATTGGAATTCTCCATTAGTATTTACTAGAGTTTTCTTGCAAAGATTAGCCTCACTTCGACATTAAAGAGGAGTCAAGAGGAAAGGGGTCTTTGAAACCATGCTTGGGCTGGAGTTTACAGGGGGACAGTATGTAATGGGGCATAGTGGTGGTTTATGAAATGAAAATAAAATAAAGCGAGAGAGTGGAGAAACCCAGCAAGTGTTAGTGTACGTGGGCAGACACGTGACAGGTAAGAAAACTGAGACATAAAGAGGTGAAGTAATTTGTTAAAGTTCAAATAGCAAGTAAGCAGAGGCAGCATTAGGACACAGTTCACCGGATACTAAACCCTAGCACTTTCTAACGCACCAACAGCCTTCCCCTCCGGAACTTTGCTGGACAAAAGCTTTGTAGGAAGGCTGCTCATTTCTTCAGGTTTGTATACTGCATTCTAGTTGCCCTGAGCACTCATACCCCACCCTATGTTCTCTGAATTCAGGATCACTAGGCTTCCTGGTGTCAGCATTACTTTTTCTTCCTTCTCCATGACAGACCCAAAGCCTTTAGGCTAACCTTAGCAGCAAGGTGCCAGGAATTAGTTCAATTAGAGCCTTTCTAATGAAAAGGACTGATAATGGGAAGGGCTGGCATTTTAAATCCCATGGGTACAACTAGTATCAAAAGAATCTGATAGTATTTCAGCCAACCCAGAAGACAAAGTGAAGAGCTGGCCCTTCAGGGAATGTATTTAGGGCAGAGAGCTTTCCTGGTATTTGCAGGAAGAAACTATTCATATTTTGGCAGCAATACATCATGGGTGGCAGGGGTTGTTACTTAGGGGGAAAAAGCATCTCATTTTCAAAGCACTGCTTTATTTTAATCATACAAACTTACAATAGATTTGTAAAGATTTGTTTTCTGGACCTCTAATTAAATACCAAAATGCAGTATCTTTAAAGCCTTGGGGCACATTCCATAGTACTTACGCATCCAATGTCATTTCCTTAGCAATCCTATTAATCCTATTAATCATAGCTAAGATGTTCTGGTGTGTGGTAAGCATCATTTCATTGAATGCTTGCCGAAAAACCCCACCTCATTACCTCATTTTGCAGACTGACAATCGAAGTGATTAAATAATTTGTCCTAGTTAACGTAGCTACTAAATAACAAGGCTGCAATTTGAACCTAGGTCTTCTGCCTCTTACTTAATAGACCCTTGATTCAAAAATACTGCCAAAAGGAGTACAGGCCACATGTTAATAATGGATCCAAGAAAGCCATTAAAGCAGGGAGATTCTATTCCAAAAGGATCAATGACTATTTAGCAAGTCACCTAAGAGTCTAAATGAAATCAAAGAAGGTTGTTCAGGAAAATCATTTAGAAAGGGAAGGTTTCATTCATGGAATAGCAGTGAGCAAAGAATTAGCAGACAAGTCCCTCAGGCTAACTTCACAAGTTTCCTTAAAGTAAACTGAGAAGCTATTTGGCAAAGACAGGGCATCCTGTATTTTTTTTTTTTTTAATACAAGACCTATTATAACTTTAGAAGCAAGTAAACAATAACAACAACTAAAGGATGAATGAAGGGAGAGAGTAAGGACTTTCTAGATCAGTTTGGGAAGCCCAGGCGCCTAAATTTCTCTCAGCTTCTTTCTCCTACTGCACAGAACTGGCTGATGGTTTCTAGCTTTTGTAATCATCAGGACTTCTATTTACTATTTTCCTCCATGGCTGCAATGGTTTTTCTGCCAATTATTTTTGTAAAGTATGAAGCGTGTACATCCATAGCCCAGCAGCACAGAGCAGTGATGGAAACAGGGACTTGGGAGCCATAAAGACTTGAATCCTGGGTTAATCTCTTATAAGCTGAGTGACCTTCAGCAAGTTATTTAACTCCTGTAGTCCTCAGTTCCCCTGTCTGTAAATAGTAAAGTGCCAACTCTCTGGGGGAAAAGAATCCAAGGCTTTGAACTCCTGGGCGAGGCTTTTCATTAGATTCTTCACATATGGAAACCACTTACATGTGCTCATTAATTTCCCACCATCCATGGTCACAGCCTTTCATACTCTTCTTGGTTATTGAATAGTTATGGAATTTCAGTGCTATGCCGAGAGTTGATAGGGGAGTCTATGAAAAACAAACGTAAGTCAGAAAAATGACAATTGAAGAATATGTTTCAGACTAAGATTTTGTTACTCAGAACTCATTTCTTGGGCTTGCTATTTTAAGGGCATTTTATTCTTTGTGCCCTGTGGCCCTTGGTCGGGTAGACCAGTTCCCCTGAACAAACTGACCTGAAGAGGAGAGCACGACAGAGAGGGAAGTGAGCTGCCCCCCGAGCCCACCCTGTGCTCAAGGAGCAGCTGTGACACCCCAGTGTGATGAGCTGAGATAGATACATTAGATCACCCCTAGGTTTCAGTTTCCTCCTAGTAAGTGAGCTTAACTTTGAAAACACCCACTTGTTAGCAAGTTTACACACTTTCCTCCTTAGATGACAATAATGACAGTTTATTTAAGGCACTATTCTGATTCTTTAGATAAAGGAGGAATGAATCAGCATCCTCTTCATATTAAACCTTGGTATTTCAGAGGTTTCTGAGTCATCCCTACGTCTTCTCTGAAGAGATCAAACAAGGGAAGCAGTTACTTATGTGGTACGTGCACAAGTGAGCGTGTACACACACTCACACGTACACACACGCAATGCAACTGGCCTTGTTGTGGCATTGTATGACATGCACATACATCACATCTGATATGCCATAATTTTTGTTTTAATTTTCACTTTAGCCCAGGAATTATTTAAGAGAGAGTTCTTACATTTCCAGGGAGCAGAATTTTGGCTTCCCTATTTTCAAGGTTTTAAATTCTATCTGAGTTAGATAAGAGATTATTTATTGCAGTATAGCTTTTAATTTTTTAATTTACTAACAATTTTGTTGGGATCAAATTTATGAAGGCCCCAAGGTCATTTTTTTAAAAGGGTAATCTCTGTTTATATATATTACCAAACTCATTATTTGTATGATTTAATACTCTTCCTAGCCTTATTTATTGTCCCCCACTGTCTCTGTCATGAGCCAAGAGAAAGGAAAATCTCTTATTGAAGCACTCTCCATTTCTCTTTGTACTTTGTATAGGTTTTATGAGTATTAACGCTATATCCTTTGGTGCATAAATAATTGTAATTAGATCGTTATGTGGATCGCCCTCTTTATCACTGCAGATTGCCTTCCTTTTCCCACTGAATGCCATAATTTCCGCATTGTCTGGCATTAAGGTTGTGATCCCTGCTTTCTGATTGTTTACATATGCCTAGTATGATATTGCCCATCCTTTTATTTTCAACTTTACTAAATCACTTTTTAAATTCATTTTGTCTTTTAAAAACAACATACAGTTAAGTTTTAGGTAATACTTTGCAATTCAATCCTACTGTCTTATTCCTTTAATAGATGAATTTTGTCCATTGACTTTTATTGCTCTGACAGACATTTGGTTTTTCAGTTATGTCATCATATTTTATGCTATAGTTTCTTTGCTGTATGGTGTGCTTCTTTCTAACTTGTGTCTCAATATAGTTCCCCTCCCGCCTTAGTCTACCTTTGAGAGGAAATGGATTGGGCACTTTATGACTCTGATTTAAACATAACAACATGGTTAGGCAGGTAGTATGATTCCCATCTTATAGAAGAAGAAACCTAGACTAACCAAAGACAAGCAACTTTCCCAATGCAGACCAGAAACTCAAACCAGTCCTGCATTTCTCTGAAGGCCTCCCTTTTCTCAGCACTGCCTGGAAACCCATGTCGGGAACCCCAGAGGAACAGGATTGTCTTTCATTCACCATAAGACTCACAAGGCTCATGAGAACACATATCACATTTTTTTCACTCTTGTCATCTGGTTATTTCTTCACATTAAAAAAATATATATATGTGAACTGAAAGATAGTAAATATATTTAAGGAATCAATTAAATTTTATAGCATGAGAACATATTCCAATGCAATCCTCCACCAAGAAGCTTGCTTAGGCATTTTCACTGAGTTCCAGAGCGCTGAAACAAAATGGATTTATAGGCACCCCAAGCACAAACCCTCTCCACAGTGAAAGGAAATATGTCCCCTTGCACACTGATTCTGCTGACACAGAATCATACACAATTCTACTTTCGTGTTCAGATTGGCCAAGAGACTCTACTGATATTACCGTGCTTGATAAATGGATGGATGAGGTGCAGTTTCACAAAGTATTGCAAGCTATTTCAACAAATGAACGAGAAACGTGAAACTACAAAGTACGCTATCTCCCTCTATGTTCTGTACTCTCTGTTCCCACTGCCCAACGCTTACCTTTGTTTTGGGAACTTTAACCAAGTAAGGAGAGGAATTCTTCTGATCTGGACCTGCTATATTTAAATATTTCTCTAGTCAATGATGGTAACAGAATGCAGGACATGCCTTACTTTCAGTCACCCCTAACTTGCCAGTGGTTGTGTACATGTGTACACACAACACAAGAACCCACCTCAGATGAGCACTGGAAAATTCTTTGGCAAATATGCTTGCCGCAGAAGCATGGAAGAGAGGCTCCCTTCTGGGGAATCCCATCTATTTCCTGTGTGATATGAGAAGGTGAACTTGCATGGCCCACAGTGATCCCTGCTTATGTCTGGTGGACCTAACTGGATGGTGCTGGGCTGATGACATCTGTGATAAAACAACTCAAGGGACTGCTTTACTTTTTCTTCTAAGGCTCTAAAACAAAACTGATTATTTGGAAAACAAAAAGAAGGAAGAGAGAGGGAGATGAATGTTCAGATAAGTGAATGTTATGACAGATAGGGAAGCTGAACATCTTTAGGAGCCCAGAAAAGGAGAGGCTGCTGAATTTATTTATGGAGGGGGCATGATTCCTTTTAATCCTACCTGGGTCACTTACTATTGGAGTGGCCTCTGGCAAATGCTTTGTCCCCATTTCTGTTTCCTTATCTATAAAACGACAAGAATATCTCTCCTACATCAGAGGTATGCTTGGAAGAGCAAATAAAATTATGTGTGCTGAAAACACTGAAGTACTAAACAAATGTAGACAACATATTATAACCTCAAAGTCCTTTTTTGGTTTTATTGAGTTAATATCTCCTTCCTGCCCTGAAGTCTGTTAGCTTTGTGAGAGAAGGACTTTGGTAACCTTGCTACTAGGCATCCCCGTACGGTGACTGACATGCAGCAGACATTCAACAAACATTTGTTGAACAGACAGGAGAGCTTGGGAGAAGAATCAGATGAGCTTTAAGTGGGAGCAAGAGTTAATCCTTCTCAGATAAATAAGACCTTAAAAACTCAGCTGGAAGTGAGTTTGAGAAGGCAATTGATTGCTCTTCCGTAGATTTGGAAATCAAACCAGTCATTAAGAAGGATTGAGGATGATAGAATTAACTCTTGTGTAGAAAAGGTTTTATCATGACTTGAGTCAATATTTTTGTTACTTAAGTCATCCAGTTCTTTGTCATTTTTATTAAATGCAAAGATATTTTACAGGTCACAAATTATTTTTTACATGATTTCCATTTAGAAACATGATCTCAAAAGACAAAGGAGAGGCCACAATGAGACAGTAGGAGGGGTGCAATCACAGTAAAATCAAATCCCATAACTGCTGGGTGGGTGACTGACAAATTGGAGAACAATTATACCACAGAAGTCCACCCACTGGAGTGCAGGTTCTGAGCCCCACATCAGGCTTCCCAACCTGGGGGTCCGGCAACAGGAGGAGGAATTCCTAGAGAATCAGACTTTGAAGGCTAGCAGGATTTCATTGTAGGACTTTGACAGGAGACTGGGAGAAACAGAGACTCTACTCTTGGAGGGCACACAGAAAGTAGTGTGGGCACTGGGAGCTAGTGGAAGGAGCAGTGACCCCATAGGAGACAGAACCTGACCTACCTGCTAGTGCTGGAGGGTCTCCTGCAGAGGTGAGGGTGGCTGTGCACACCGCGGGGATAAGGACACTGGCGCAGAAAGAAGTTCTGGGAAGGACTCCTTGGGGTGAGACCTCCCAGAGTCCACCATTAGCCCCACCAAAGAGCCTAGGTAGGCTCCAGTGTTGGGTTGCCTCAGGCCAAACAACCAACAGGGAGGGTACCCAGCCCCACCCATCAGCAGACAAGTGGATTAAAGTTTTTACTGAGTTCTGCCCAAACAGAGCAACAGCCAGCTCTACCCAACACTAGTCCCTCTGATCAAGAAGCTTGCACAAGCCTCTTAGATAGCCTCATCCACCAGACGGGACAGCAGAAGCAAGAAGACCACAATCCTGCAGCCTGTGAACAAAAACCACATTCACAGAAAGATAGACAAGATGAAAAGGCAGAGGGCTATGTACCAGATGAAGGAACAAGATAAAACCCCAGAAAAACAACCAAAAGAAGTGGAGATAGGCAACCTTCCAGAACAAGAAATCAGAATAATGATAGTGAAGATGATCCAGGACCTTGGAAAAAGAATGGAGGCAAAGATCGAGAAGATGCAAGAAATGTTTAACAAAGATCTAGAAGAATTAAAGAACAAACAGAGATGAACAATTCAATAACTGAAATGAAAACTACACTAGAAGGAATCAATAGCAGAAGATTGATTGAGGCAGAAGAACGGATAAGTGACCGGGAAGACAGAATGGTGGAATTCACTGCTGCAGAACAGAATGAAGAAAAATAATGAAAGAAATGAAGAAAGCCTAGAGACCTCTGGGACAATATTGAACACAACAAACATTCACATTATAGGGTCCCAGAAGGAGAAGAGAGAGAAAAGGACCGGAGAAAATATTTGAAGAGATTATAGAACGAAAACCTCCCTAACATGGGAAAGGAAATAGCCACCCAAGTCCAGGAAGCACAGAGAGTCCCATACAGGATAAACCCAAGGAGAAACATGCCAAGACACATAGTAATCAAACTGGCAAAAATTAAAGACAAAGAAAAATTATTGAAAGCAGCAAGAGAAAAACGACAAATAACATACAAGGGAACTCCCGTAAGGTTAACAGCAGAAACTCTACAAGCCACAAGGGAGTTACATGATATACTTAAAGTGATGAAAGGGAAGAAGCTACAACCAAGATTACTATACCCGGCAAGGATCTCATTCAGATTCGATGGAGAAATCAAAAGCTTTACCAACAAGCAAAAGCTACCGACAAGCATTCAGCACCACCAAACCAGCTCTACAACAAATGCTAAAGGAACTTCTCTAAGTGGGAAACACAAGAGAAGAAAAGGACCTACAAAACCAAACCCAAAACAATTAAGAAAATGGTCACAGGAACATACATAATGATAATTACCTTAAACGTGAATGGATTAAATGCTCCAACCAAAAGACACAGGCTCACTGAGTGGATACAAAAACAAGACCCATATATATGATGTCTACAAGAGACCCACTCAGACCTAGGGACACATACAGACTGAAAGTGAGGGGATGGAAAAGATATCCATGTAAATGTAAATCAAAAGAAAGCTGGAGTAGCAATTCTCATATCAGATAAAATAGACTTTAAAATAAAGACTATTACAAGAGACAAAGAAGGACACTACATAATGATCAAGGGATCAATCCAAGAAGAAGATATAACAATTGTAAATATATATGCACCCAACATAGGAGCACCTCAATACATAAGGCAACTGTTAACAGCTACAAAAGAGGAAATCGACAGTAACACAATAATAGTGGGGGACTTTTAACACCTCACTTACACCAATGGACAGATCATCCAAACAGAAAATTAATAAGGAAACAGAAGCTTTAAATTACACAATAGACCAGATAGATTTAATTGATATTTATAGGACATTCCATCCAAAAATCGCAGATTACACATTCTTCTCAAGTGCGCAGGGAGCATTCTCCAGGATAGATCACATCGTGGGTCACAAATCAAGCCTCAGTAAATTTAAGAAAATTGAAATCATATCAAGCATCTTTTCTGATCACAACACTATGAGATTAGAAATCACTTACAGAGAAAAAAACGTAAACAGCACAAACACATGGAAGTTAAACAATCTTACAAATAACAAAGAGATCACTGAAAAAAATCAAAGGGGCAATCAAAAAAATACCTAGAGACAAAATGACAATGAAAACACAACGATCCAAAACCTATAGGATGCAGCAAAAGCAGTTCTAAGAGGGAAGTTTATAGCTATACAAGCCTACCTCAAGAAACAAGAAAAATCTGAAATAAACAATCTAACGTTACACCTAAAGGAACTAGAGAAAGAAGAACGAACAAAACCCAAAGTTAGCAGAAGGAAAGAAATCATAAAGATCAGAGCAGAAATAAATGAAATAGAAACAAAGAAAACAGTAGCAAAGATCAACAAAACTAAAAGCTGGTTCTTTGAGAAGATAAATGAAATTTGTAAACCATTAGCCAGACTCATCAAGAAAAAGAGGGAGAGGACTCAAATCAATAAAATTAGAAATGAAAAAGGAGAAGTTACAACAGACAATGCAGAAATACAAAGCATTCTAAGAGACTACTGCAAGCAACTCTATGCCAATAAAATGACAATCTGAAGAAGAAATGGACAAATTCTTAGAGAGGTATAACCTTCCAAGACTGAACCAGGAAGAAATAGAAAATATGAACAGACCAATCACAAGTAATGAAATTGAAACTGTGATTAAAAATCTTCCAACAAACAAAAGTCCAGGACCAGATGGCTTCACAGGTGAATTCTATCAGATATTTAGAGAAGAGCTAACACCCAACCTTCTCAAACTCTTCCAAAAAATTGCAGAGGAAGGAACACTCCCAAACTCATTCTATGAGGCCACCATCACCCTGATACCAAAACCAGACAAAGATACTACAAAAAAGAAAATTACAGACCATATCACTGATGAATATAGATGCAAAAATCCTCAACAAAATACTAGCAAACAGAATCCAACAGCACATTAAAGGATCATACACCATGATCAAGTTGGGATTTATCCCAGGGATGCAAGGATTCTTCATATAACACAAATCAATCAATGTGATACACCATATAACACATTGAAGAATAAAACGATATGATCATCTCAATAGATGCAGAAAAAGCTTTTGACAAAATTCAACACCCATTTATGATAAAAACTCTCCAGAAAGTGGGCATAGAGGGAACCTACCTCAACATAATAAAGTCCATATATGACAAACCCACAGCAAACATCATTCTCAATGGTGAAAAACTGAAAGCATTTCCTCTAAGATCAGGAACAAAACAAGGATGTCCAGTCTCACCATTATTATTCAACATAGTTTGGGAAGTCCTAGCCATGGCAATCAGAGAAGAAAAAGAAATAAAAGGAATACAAATTGGAAAAGAAGAAGTAAAGCTGTCACTGTTTGCAGATGACATGATACTATACATAGAGAATCCTAAAAATGCCACCAGAAAACTACTAGAGCTAATCAATGAATTTGGTAAAGTTGCAGGATACAAAATTAATGCACAGAAATCTCTGGCATTCCTATACACTAATGATGAAAAATCTGAAAGAGAAATTTGGGAAAGACTCCCATTTACCATTGCAACAAAAAGAATAAAATACCTAGAAATAAACCTACCTAGGGAGACAAAAGACCTCTATGCAGAAAACTGTAAGACACTGATGAAAGAAATTAGAGATGATACCAACAGATGGAGAGATATACCATGCTCTTGGATTGGAAGAATCAATATTGTGAAAATGACTATACTACCCAAAGCAATCTACAGATTGAATGCAATCCCTATCAAATTACCAATGACATTTTTTACGGAACTAGAACAAATCATCTTAAAATTTGTATGGAGACACAAAAGACCCCAAATAGCCAAAGCTGTCTTGAGGGAAATAAACGGAGCCAGAGGAATCAGACTCCCTGACTTCAGACTATACTACAAAGCTACAGTAATCAAGACAATATGGTACTAGCACAAAAACAGAAACATAGATCAATGGAACAAGATAGAAAGCCCAGAGATAAACCCACCCACCTATGGTCAACTAATCTATGACAAAGGAGGCAAGGATATACAA